>NC_090272.1:217138192-217438192 GCF_040414725.1 Anabrus simplex | reverse complement strand
TTGTTAGTTGTTCGTTCCTTTCTTCCTAACCATTCTTCAGCAGCCCTATTGACCTCATTCTTCAGGACTGTCCATTCTTCCTCTATTATCTTTCCTTCAGACTAGTTGTTTTGGTCCGTGTGCAACATGTTCTTTAACTCTAATGAAAAAAATCCAAAGATAAGCAGCTCGATTTGTTCTGGGTGATTTTCGACAAAAGAATAGCATTAAGAAAATGTTGCAAAGTTTGTGTTGGGAAGACTTGGGAGAAAGGATACGAACTACTCGACTAAAGAGGTATGTCCGAGCTGTCCGTGGAGAGATAGCGTGGAATGATATTGGTAGACAAATACGTCTGAGTGGTGTTTTTAAAAGTAGGAAATAACACAATAGAAAGTAAAGGTGGAAGTCTAGAGGATAAGTTGGGGCAAATATTCATTTATAGAAAGAAGACTTAGGGATTAGAATAATTTACCAAGGGAGATGTTCGATAAATTTTCAAATTCTTCGCAATTACTAAAGAAAATATTAGGTAAGCAAAAGATAGGGCATCTGCCACCTGGGCGACTGCGTAAATGATCAAGGGTGATTGATTGATTGATTGATTGATTGATTGATTGATTGATTGATTGATTGATTGATTGATTGATTGATTGATTGATTGATTGATTGATTGATTGATTGATTGATTGATTGATTGATTGATTGATTGATTGATTGATTGATTGATTGATTGATTGATTGATTGATTGATTGATTGATTGATTGATTGATTGGATCTCTCCTTCGCGATCTCCATTGGTCAACACTTGTTCTTTTCCGACCCCAAATGTATTAGAGAATTCGAGGCCTAGGGAGTCCCATTTTTACCCCTTCGTGGCCCTTGTCTTTCTTTGGTCGATACCTTCACCTTCCCCCCTCTGATTATTGTTAATAGAGGATGGTTGTCAAGCTGCAGTTCCTCTTAAAACGACAATCACCACTACCAGTCTTATTTCTCAAAAAGTATTTAGATTCGGTGTAATGGGGTAAATCTACTCTTACAATGGCCAAACAAGAAGAATGGTCCAGAGAGATTGTTTTTAAATTTGTTTTTCGTCGCACCGATAGACGATAGACAGATTGTAGACGTCCCTTGTGCCGTAGTGGGTAGGTAGAAGCAGCCCCTTGGCGCCGTGTGTTCATTACCAATAATCCCCACACGAGGCTTTATCCAAAACAGAATAACAAAAAGGGACGAAATCAGAACTTTTCTCATTAAGTTGGTAATCTGAAACATCAAGTCAAAAAACAAGAAGCTCGTCCCCGATAATGATGAAGTTTTGTTAAAGCCGATTTGAAGAGTTTTGTATCTCTTAGCGATAATCGTATTCCTTAATACCAATCACAGAGTGATGTAGCCACTTTCATCCACTCTTATCTGCCAAACCGGCGATGCTTTGCTGGAAATGAAGGGTAGGATTAATTCATTAAAAGTATTACCTGGATAAGCTTAGCTGATGTTTGCTGTATTATGAAGGAGGCCACGATTTTTATGCTGTAATGCGTTAGAATGTGTAGGAGTTTCACGTATCCTATATTTGTAAAAGTCTTAAAAGTTAGCTTGCAAACTTATTTCCGATCTTTGACCATCTGATCGTCGACTTCCCAATCAAAGGGCTTTCAGATATTGGACTTTTTTTTTGTAATATCGCACTAACAAGGATTCACAGCGTAGCGCATATGGGAAAGGGTTGGTGTTGGAAAGGAAATGGCTCCAGCTTTAACTAAAGCTGGTGTGAAAGTGGGAAACCACGGAAACCAATCTTCAGATCAGATGAAAATTGGGTGTCTACCCACCATCTCGCAGAATCTAACCTTCCAGCTACACGATCCACTCTGCATACACATATTTACTATTCAAGTACACCACCAATGTAAACGCAATAACAAGTAGAAGTACAGTGTGAGTGTCGTTTGGTCAGCGTGATGACTCCTGAGTCTAAAATAATATCCACAGTTCCAGTCCTTCAGGCAAGAAACTCAGTGTTGAAAACATCCTAGGGATATGATTTACGAATTTTAGGTAAATATAATAAAGTATGAGAATATATTCTTTATTTATTCCTAAAATTTACAATCATTTTCCTAATCATCGTTATCCGGTCGATTAGATTAGCAATTTTCCTTTTTCTATGAGCGCTAATGTGAGTCAATGCAGAGTTACACTTAAGCCCTTATAACTACATTTGATTTTGAAATTTTAAAAAAAATCTACAACCACTGAGGGTATTGAACAAAGAATGATGTAAATAATTTAATTTGTCTAGGAGTTTAATAAACAAGAAAAGAGTAAAGGAACAACCGATTTTAGGCTGTTTTTCCCGAACTGCACTTAGGGCGGAAGTGATTCTCGAAATTCATTTTTTGTTTTGTTAGAGATATCCAAGACTCACAATTTGACACCTTTCCTGGTCCTTTATCCCCTCTACTTTTGGCACTCTGAAGGTATCTTTTAGTGCACTTAAAAGCTTATCAGTTTTCTTAGTAGACAAAGCAGGAATCCTCGTAATATAATAACAATGTAAGCGTATCCAAACAAGGCGCAGATGTCATCTAGCCACTGTACAACCTTGTAGGTGAGTTGCATATATTTTAGGTGTTCTGATAGTTCAGATCGCTAATATTAATGCACATTTTACCGCTGGACTGTTGTGCGGGCAGCAGACAGTTGCGCCTTCCTTAAATAGGTTTTCATTCTAACTTAATACTGCTTAAAATCCTTTCTGTAATCATAATAAACTGTATTTCACCGACATAGTGTATTAGTCATGTTAAGGGCACAAGGGCAGTAAAAGGGAGGAAACGGCAGGGTCGAATCTCCTTTTGGAATTGTGCTTACATTCTAATCTATACCCTAATTGTGGTTAATGACCGGCTCCATGGCTAAATGGTTAGCGTGGTTGCTTTAGGTCACAGAGGTCCTGAGTTCAATTCCCGACAGGTTCTGGAATTTTAACCATAATTGGTTAATAATCCTGGCACGGGGACTAAGTGTACGTGTCGTCTTCATCAGCATTTCATCCTCATCACGACGCGCAGGTCGCCTATGGGAGTCAAATCAAAAGACATTCACCTGGCGAGCCGAAGTTCTCGGACACATCCCGGCACTAAAAGCCATATGCCATTTCCATTGCGATTAATACATCAATTATTTAATAATTAATATCAAACATTTATATTAAGTTGTGGTGAAGTGCACCGCAGGTTGGGTTATATGTAAACAAATAAATATTACTTCAACTACATATATGCAATACTACAAATAAATAATTGGGAAGAATGTGCGGAAGTTCTTTCAGGTTTGTTAGAAATTATATAACATGGTTCGTCTTACCGTCAGACCATCCAATTGATCTCAAAGTAATACTGTTTGCAGGTCACAAGCAAGCACGCTATTCCTCTAGTTGACCTATGGCAGATTATTTAGAAAGTAACCAACCTTAGGAGGAATCTCTCATTTTCCTCTTACCCCAGCTGGAGATAAAGCTTACTCAACAATGAAATCAATAGTGGGACGTATCCGAGGCCTTCCTTCCTAATCATCTGACGGAAAGAGCACGTATTGTCGAGGTTATGGAACTGAATATAGGCCTTCCGTGCACAATCTCGCCTGCCACTCGGAAATTGGAAGTTAAAAATAATCGTAAAGATATGGATTCAAGCCCATAGCCCTAGACCATAACTTATGATGTTAAGATAGAGCTATCAGCTGACTGCACACTGAAGTTAGGGAATTGTATTACGAAGCTATGAATAATAATAATAATAATAATAATAATAATAATAATAATAATAATAATAATAAAACAACAACCATACAAAATTGCCTGGAGCAGACACAACAAAACTCTATATCCCAAAACAAAAAATTACGACACTACAACACAGTTGTCAAACCAGAAGCCCATTATGCATCAGAAACTCTGATAATTGGTGGCAGATTACAAATAAAAATCTTTAAAAATCACGAGAGGAAAATTCTCAGGAAAATTCTAGAACCTAAATGCGAAAATGGTATTTGGATGAAAAGGAAATCACAGGAAATCTATCAAGTAACAGAAAAAATCACAGACACCATTAGAAAAAGGAGATTAAAATTCTATGGTCACCTGATCAGGATGGATAAAAATAGGCTAACGATGAAAATATTAAATCTCGCAGTATCTCTAAAAAATCTCAACTGGCTGACATAAATAAACAAATATATTCAGGAAATTGGTACAAATGAAGAAACCTCGCAAGACAGAAAAAAAATCAGAAATATCATAAACAAACACAAATTTGCTGGTCAACCAAAAAGACAAGCTCCAGGATGGACGGAAGAACTCAAAGGAAGCACAGCGAATGGTTGAAGAGATTTTGGGAAGACAAGAAGAAACGTTGTGCTAAATAAATCAAGACGCCCTCATTAGCTGGGCATAATGAATCAAAATAATAATAATAATAATAATAATAATAATAATAATAATAATAATAGCAATCTATGGTACATTGTGGAGGACTTTTGAGTTGGTGCCATTTACACTGCCTGCGCGTCAAATTTGACGTTCAGTATTATTCTACTACATAAAAGAGTGACTATGGGTGACTTATTAACTGATCTTGATGGGTAAAAGACCGTAAATGTGTACAATAGACTTTTTGCGACTTTCAAAAATCAGGCTTCCTGTGCCCGGCTTGAACTCACGTTCTTAGGATACGGGAACTAGGGAAAAACAGGAATGCATACCTGCAATACTTAATTTAGAAATATCAAAAATTAAACTAATGAAATATACAAGATCTAGGGCCAACTTTCTTTGGGATTAAAGTATTTTTTTTCATGTCTACAAGACATAACAGCGATTTAAATTATTATTATTATTATTATTATTATTATTATTATTATTATTATTATTATTATTATTATTATTATATTATTCATGGTGTTCTTCTCCTCCCCCTAGTTCATCCTGTCTAGTGGCTGTTTGGCACATGTCGTGTGGTTGCAAGCTTGCGTTGGGAAGGTGGTGGTTGTAATCCCAACAACAGAAGCCCTGAAGATACACTTTCCTCGATGCCCATTTTCATATCAGGCAGATGCCGGCTCTTCTTCCGGTACCATCTCCTCAGAGAAGTCGATGACGATCATCAACATCATCATCGTTAAAGATTATTATAAGGAGAGGACGTATAAGTCTTCGGTATGTTCACAGGTATATGTATGGTTCTAGCGTATGGGACCTTCAACAGAATTACCCGATTCAGCAAATTATTCATATTATAATCTTTCCTAATTTTAAAAACTCCACCCAAAGTTATTCCAAGCCTTTTCTCCACTGACAGCTCGAGCACCTCGTCTCTTCACTCCCAAGTCTTCCCAGCTCACAGTTTTCAACATTTTGATAATACTACTCGTTTGCCGGAAACCACCCAGAGCAAATCGTGCTGATTTTCTTTGGATATTCTCCAGTTATCGAATCAAATAATTCTGGTGTAGGTTCCATACACTAGAACCATACTCCAGTTGAGGTCTTACCAGAGTCTTATACGTCCTATCATTTTCATCCTTACCGCAACCCCTCAATATCCGCATAATCATGTGAAGAGCTCTATAACCTTTATTTGAAATCCCGTTAATGTGATTACGGCAATGCAAACCTTTCCTTATATTAACACCTAGGAATTTACTGCTGCCCCATGAGTTACTTTCACCCCATCAGTAAAGTAATTATTAAAACTGAGATGACTTCTCCTCTTAGTAAAACTTATAACCCGACCTTTCACCCCGTTTGCTGTCATACCGTTGTCTGCTGTCCATCTTACGACATTTTCGAGATCCTTCCTGCAGTCATTCGCAACCTAGTAAAGTATTATTTACTCCGAGGAGTACATTATCCGAAAACAGCCTTCTCAGTGATCCAATTATTTTTTACTCAAATATACATATTAAAACAATAATATACACTATAACGGACTGTTACATGTTAATGATGGAAAATACGACGGCCTCTACTCCGAGGGAAGTTTCTCAATGAATCTTCACGGTAAACTTCCATCATTAACTATAAAAACATTTGGCTTGCATCAGGGTCTTCAGCGTGCGGTGGAATTGTTTCATTACGTGTTTGTTCGATAGGGACGTGAAATGAGCCCACAGCTTCTGTGTAGTTTAATCAACATTCGACTCTGCCTTTTAGAATTGCTAATTAAAAGGCTCGCCTTTGCTCCCAACGTCATTTACAGCCGCGCACACAAAAAGTCTCCCGCCGAAATGAGCTCCGGCACCCACCCAGATACTTAGCGCGAGAAATTAATTCAGTGTTGAACAGTCTGGATTACCAGGAAGAACAAGGAAGCTCATGAAAACAAAGTGAAAAGTAAACTATCATCCAAAGAATGGGATATGAAATGGCCTGGAAAATTAGTTCATTCCAGAGGAAACAATTTGCAATTATACATGCATTCCAAAAAGATAAATAACAGCAGACAACATGTTTTTACCACTTTATAAATGTAAACTGAATAATTATGGACATGCATGATTACGATAACAGAGTAATAAGGCCGCTTCTTGATGCTAACACAGGGTGGGTCAGAAATCAGTTCTCCTTGGACTTTGTTTTGCTTAGCGTAGTGGTAGTCAGTTATCATAAATCAGATATCACTAGCAATCCTTAAACTTTGTTTTGCCTAGCGTAGTGGTAGTCAGTTGTCACTAGCAATCCTTAAACTTTGTTTTGCCTAGCGTAGTGGTAGTCAGTTGTCATAAATCAGATGTCACTAGCAATCCTTAAACTTTGTTTTGCCTAGCGTAGTGGTAGTCAGTTACCATAAATCAGTTGTCACTAGTAATCGTTAAAATTTGTTTTGCCTAGCGTAGTGGTAGTCAGTTGTCGCTAGCAATTCTTAGACATTGTTTTGCCTAGCTTAGTAGTAGTTGATGCTTGTTGTTTTAAGGGGCCTAACAGCGAACGTCATCGGCCCTTTAGTAGTAGTCAGTTGTGTACTTGACTAATGCGTTGTACGTATAAGTCAGTTGACACTAGCAGTTTGAAGTTATGTTGTTTATTCTTATCTGAGAAACAATGAATATAAAGTTAATTACAGAACAAATGTGTTGTTAGAACTGGAAAATAGTCCACTTTATGAACATCTGCAGCTGGTTAAGGAGAAGTTGATATGGCAACAAGATGGAGCATCCCCGCATAATGGAGTTATTGAGAAAGACATTCTAAATGAAAACTTTCATGAATGTATTGGCATACGGGGTACTACTGAATGGCCTCCACGATTCCCAGATATCACACCCATGGATTTTTCAGTCTGGGGTATACTAAAATATGAGGTTTATTCCGTCAAGATTCGTGATGTCGAGCATTTGAAGGAAATAATCCAATCAGAATTTGAAAACCTACAATCCTGAAAGATTTACGACAACATCTGTAAATCATTCTTGAAAAGATGTAATATTTGCTTAGAACAGCAAGGAAACCACTCTGAGCATCTTTGTAGCCTCATTGAACTCTGCATGTATTTATGTGTTGATAATACATTTGTATTTTAATTTGTTTAGTATTATTGAACCAAACGCATTTTTGACAACTGACTTATTGCCCACCCTGAATGTTCGAGAGGCTGTCATGGTCTGGGTGTGCCGTCAAAATGGTGGTCTACATCCAGACCCTGAAAACTTGGTCACTGACTGCAGTATGTTGCATGGACCAGTCTCACTGATACTTTCTTTCCTGCTAGTTGTTTAACGTCACACAAACTCATCGAATGTTTGAAATTATTGAAATTATTTAAGAAATTATTTAGGAAAAGTCTAGATAAGCTACTGATACGGAATCTTCCACCTGCACGACAGCCCTACATGCAGGCCAGTGGGGATTGATCAGCGGTAATTATAAGGCGTGTTCAAAAAGTTTCCGTTTGAGGGCGTCACTGCAGTCGACATACAACGTAGCGCGAATCCGATGCGGGTATATAGGCACGGACATGTAGGCAAAGGGATTAGTGCAGCAGTCGTGTCTTGCCGAGGTGCGTACGTTAAATGCGACCACGTGAACAATGGCGACGTTATTACCAAATGCGTCCAAACAGGACCAACGTGCTCTGTTCTTGGCTGCCGAAGAACCAACACCGATGGACATCTCTCGGAGATTGAAGACTGTGTATGGGGCAGCAGGTCTGTCAAAAACCACCAAGTTCCGTCGGGTCGCGCTTCGACATAGAAGCGGGTCGATCAGGGAGGGTAGCCTCATCGATTACGGACTACAACAAGTGGACAGTGGTTAAGGCTTACAGTCCTGAACTCTCCATGTGCGATTATCACGCCTTCAGTACAATCAGAAGGGCCTTTGAGGGTCGACGCTCCCTGTCGGACGAGGATGTGCAGCAGACGGTTACGGACTTCTTCACGCAGCAGCAGGACACGCTGTTTTACCACGGAGATCTTCAACCTGGTGCGCGGGTGGGATGAGTGCCTCAATGCCTGATTGGCATCCCGATTCGGGACTGTACGGTCGTCGAACGGAAACATTTTGATCGCACTGTTCATTATTATTACTAACATTGATCCAATCTAATTAAGTCCAGCTTCAACGCGGGAGTAGTTCGTACTAGTATGTAATAAATACGGTATAGTTAGTTTTATGAACATAAGGGAGTCTTCTTTTCCTACCGCTTTTCCCACACCTGTGGGGTCGCGGGTGAGAACTGCGTCGCACATGTGGATTTGGCCCTGTTTTACGGCCGGATGCCCTTCCTGACGCCAACCCTATATGGAGGGATGTGATCACTATTGCGTGTTTCTGTGGTGGTTGGTAGTGTTGTGTGCTGTTTGAATATGAAGAGGAGAGTGTTGGGACGGACACAAACACCCAGTCCCCGAGCCAGAAGAATTAATCAGAAGCGATTAAAATCACCGACCCGGCCGGGAATCGAACCCGGGACCCTCTGAACCGAAGGCCAGTACGCTGACCATTCAGCCAACGAGTCGGACTATGAACATAAGGGAGTATTCCTATAAATACATTAACATTTACAACACATATTATTCAGTTCAAACCTACTAAATTTTCTGAGTCACCCTGTCACTGTTTCGGGCGCGATTTTAAGGACAAATCATGAAGATTTTATAGTAGAATATCGAGATCTGCCATCTTAGCGAAAAGCACTAGTATTCACGCAGCTAATCACTCGCTTCCCAGAAATATGCATGTTATATGTATTATTCAGTCGATTGATGTACTGTATTATCATTCACAAACATATTACACAATATGGTTGCAATTCACAGAACAACCCTCGGCCTTTAACTGAATTGTACAGTACATTCTCTGGAGGGGTTGCAATGTTATTTTAAGAAGCCTATTTCATATGACGTGCTGGTTGACTACTACGTGGGGATGAACAATTAATTGGATGGATTCAATTTGCCGACATACAAACCAATGTAAAAGTGGCATTTAAAGGAATGTTCACTTTCCTGAGACAGACAGTTGAGCGACATTGGCTGAGTACAGTATATTTGCACAGAGATACACAAAATAGCACGATTGCAGCTGTAGGATGTAATCTGACTTCTAGATGTCACAGTCTTGTTTCTACTTCAGCTCTGGCTTTCACAGTGACGGAATGCGGTACATAAAAGCGAACCGTGAAGCTAAATTCAAGATTACCAGGCGACAGAGGAGAATGCGGAGGGAGAGACAGACAGTACTTTGTGTGAGAGTTAACTGACCTAGAATAGTAGACACTGTCAAACGGTAGAGCTTTGATCTTCTGAGACAAATTTTACGGGTTCGATTCCAGCTTAGTCCGGTGATATGTGAACGCAGATTTTGTTTTAAAATATGCTTTCTTCATCTACTTACTGGCTGACGTACCTGTGCTTCGCTACAGAACTCTAGGTTAGGTAGTGTGCACGTTGTGAGCAAGACTGTATTAAATTGCATAGCTCTTAACGTTACCCTAGAAACGCGACGGGGAAGTCACCAAACGTATTTTCTCATATGAAGACTGAGTTATGGAATTTTCATTGTAATGGTGGGCCCGCTTGCCTATCATCAGCCACAATCAGGTTGAGGAGTTTTCATTATAATCGTAGACACTCTCCACCTGCATTTTTAAATCCTCAAAAAGACTGACCTAGTGGTTTTCCCAACTGAAATGAACATACGTCATGACAATGACGTCGGTAGGAATGGCGCGATTAAATGCAATATCTCCATATGAAAGACTCGATCAATGAAAAACCACACATTGTCTCACTTTTAACGAAAAGGACTACGCTGCCGATCTAGCAGTTCAAAGTTCCAGAGCTGGAATGATTAAAGCCTCAGAGAGCCGTGATCCGTGAACACTCTTAGTCTTTTTTCGGAGGGGGGGTCGAATAGTGGAGAGTCCCAGGGCAAAAACTATGCCCCTTTACTAATTTGTTTTCTAGGAGTACCCGATGAGTCGAAAAATCTCAATTCACTACACTGGCGGCGGAAAAATATATCTGACTTGGAGGAAAATTTCTCCTTCAAGCCAGAGAAAAAAACCCTCCTCGCTGCTAATTTGGAATATAATGAATGCAAAATTTAGAGGAAGGAGCTTTTCATAGGAAACGGCTCTTTTCGGGGTTGAATTTTGAGTTATTTAGTGAATTGTGGTGCTATAATTTGGAATAAGCCTAAATTGTTATTCTAGACCAGGCCGTACTACTACTAAGTGAGCCTCTGCCTTAAGTAAGCACACTGCTCATTCAAAGAAGCGCGTCAGAGTAGGAATCGAATAGCTGGAATACTATAATGAACCAGTGTGTTACGTACCAGTTGTACCAGAAAATGTATGAACCACAGAAATGACATGCTAAAGAAGAAAGTTTTCTAACCCCCCAGCTATTTCCCGCCAAAATTCAGTCAGACTGTTATACTCGGGACGCAGCAGTAATCCCATCTATCGGAGTAGAGCGGCAGCATAAGAGACGAAGAACATCGCAACAAACAATGGTCAATATAATGTTATTGTTGATCAATGTTATGCGCTTTCGATATTGTAGGCCTTCACATTTAGTTTTCTTCCGAGTCTGAAATACCACTTTTACCACAGTCAGTACGGTAAAAGTGAATAAAACATAAATGATCGGACATTGTATTCTCTATAACTTTTGTTATGTAATATCTTTCGATAGAACCAATAACATAGGTATTTAAAAATTAAATTTTAGGCGCCTTCCGCTAAACTACGATTTCATCCGCGGTTAATAAATTTATTTATAGCTTAGACTGTTGTTTCTTATTCCTCGACTCCACATACCGTTATTCATTAAATTCTGTTAACACATTTTCTCCTGGCTCGGCGTTGATGTGGACTTAGTAACAAAATTACTGATTCATGAATATCTGTGTAATCATAGCTGGTACGGTAAAAATGTATAAGATATAAATGGTCGGAAATTTAATTCTATATAACTTTAGTTATATAATATTTATCGATACGACCACTAATAATATAAATATTTGAGAATTACATTTTAGGCCTTCTCCCAAACTACCATTTCACTCAGCGTGAATAAAATTATATATAGCCCAGACTGTAGCGACTTATTCCTCGAATTTGCATATCAATTTTCATTACCATAGGACCACTAATAACATAAATATTTGAAAATTAAATTTTAGGCCTTCCCCTAAACTACCATTTCTATCAGCGTAAATAAAATTATTTATGGCCTAGATTATAGTGACTTATTTCCCGACTTTGCATACCGATTTTCATTAAATTCTCTTTAGCCGTTTTCTAGTGATGCGTGTACAGACAGACAGACAGACAGACAGACAGACAGACAGACAGACAGACAGACAGACAGACAGACAGACAGACAGACAGACAGACAGACATAAATTACGGTAAAGTAAAAAATGCATTTCCTTGTTACTGTGGACATGACCGATACAGTAATACCACTCTTTTCAAATTCTGAGCAATGTACAGACAAAACTCTTATTTTATAATATATAGATTAATTATTCTTCTTCTTCTTCTCTTATTATTATTATTATTATTATTATTATTATTATTATTATTATTATTATTATCCTCTTCTTATTTTTTCTTCTTCTCCTCTTCTTCTTCTGCTTGAACTTCTTCTACTCATTCTACTCCTCTTCTTCTCCTTCGCCTTCTCTTCGTCTTCTTCTTCTTTCTTCTTTTCTTCTCCCTTCTTCTTCTAATTATTATTCTCCTTCTCCTCTTCTTCTCTTCTTCTTCTCCTCCTCCTCCTATTCTTCCTTTTCTTCTGCTCCTGCTTTTATTACGTAGGTGTATCAAAAGGTTAGTTGCACTAACGCGCCGCAGCAGCGCGCTGTGTGTCGCAAACGTGGGCACAGCGGAGAAAGGGACAGACACTGCCCACACGTCTGTTAGGGAGGTCGCTGTGGTGTCTCGTCTAGTATTGGTGAATAGCGGCCAAATGCAATGGCGCGTCAACTGGACGTTCACTCCAAATATGAGGTGCGTGAGACAATCCGATTCTTATGGGCCAAAAGAAAGAATTGCACGGACATTCATCGTAAAATTAGTGCTGTGTATGGCGAGCGGGCCATTTCCCGGCAAGGAACCGTAAAGTGGTGTCAGCAATTCGAAGCCGGGCGCACGGATATCACGGACAACCATCACGAAGGCAAGCCCGCAACGTCCAGGACCCGTGCAATGGTCAACAGTGTGAATGCGATCATTAGACAGAACCGGCGCATTAAACTGAGAGAAATTGCGACGCAGCTGAACATGTCGTATGGCAGTGTGTTCGCCATTGTTCACGAGGACCTTGGGTATCGTAAGCTGTGTCAAAGATGGGTCCTACGTCTTCTCACCGATGAGCGCAAGGGACAACGTTTCCAATCCTCCCTGGCATTTTTGCAACGCTATGCCACAGACGGCAACGGGTTTCTGCGGCGAATCGTCACAGGCGACGAAACGTGGGTCCACTACTTCAGGCCCGAAACGAAGCGAACATCAATGGAATGGGTGCACCCCTTATCACCACAACGAAAGAAGGCCAAGGTTCAACCTTCAGACGGTAAGGTTATGGCGACAGTGTTCTTTGACATGGAGGATTTGCTGTACGTGGAATTCATGCCGAAAGGAACGACGATCAACGCGGCGTCGTATTGTCAAACGTTGCACCGGTTGCGTAAAGCGATTACAGAGAAGCGCCGGGGGAAATTGAGCGCCGGTGTGATTTTGTTGCACGATAACGCAACACCTCACAAGGCCCGCCAAACGAGAAAACCGCTACAGCGTTTCAAGTGGGAAGTCTGGCAACATCCACCCTACAGTCCCGACCTAGCGCCATGTGACTTTCATCTGATCGGTAAGCTCAAAACGGAGCTCGGTGTTCGACGTTTTCCAGACCGATGAGGAGGTGAAGACCGCTGTCTCCGAGTGGTTTCAGCACGTTGGAGGAAATTTCTATGCATCCGGCATCGACAAGTTGGTTGTGCGTACGCAGAAATGTTTGGAGTCTCTTGAAAACTATGTGGAAAAGTGACGTTACAGTGTATGTGTAATAAATGGCCATAACTGGGAAGTGCAACTTATTTTCTGATCTGCCATCGTATTATATTATTATCCTTCTATTATTGTTATTATTCTCTTCTTATTCTCCTCCTCCTCCTCCTTTTCTTCTTCTTCTTCACCTTTTCGTCCTCCTCTTCTCTTTTTCTCTACTTATTATTATTATTATTATTATTATTATTATTATTATTATTATTATTATTATTCTCCTCTTCTTCTCTCATTCTTCTCCTTCTCCCATTCTTATTTTCTTCTCATCATCCTCCTCTTCTTATTATTCTCTTTGTCCTCTTCTTCTTCTCTTATTGTTCTCCTAGTCTTCCTCTTTTTATTATTCTCTTCCTCTTCTTCTTATATTCTCATCCCCCTCGTCCTCTTATTATTATTCTCCTCCTCTTATCTTCTCATCCCCTCGTCCTCTTATTATTATTATTATTATTATTATTATTATTATTATTATTATTATCCTCTTATATTTCTCCTCCTCCTCCTCCTCCTCCTTCTCCTCGTCTTCTTCAAGTGTCATATTCGATCCCCCAGATGATGGCGATCACCCTGGAGAAAGTACCCCTTTCTTTAGCTAACTTGACGAGTTGTTCGGTGTTGTTAATGCAAGTCCAGTCTTTGATGTTTTGGAGCCGTGATATCCGTGGTCTACCAGCTCCTCTTTCCTTGCAATGTGAGCTGTAGAAGCTCGTTTTTTCTATATCGTAGAACATGACCTAAGTAAGCTGTTTTCCTGACTCTGATGATATTTGCCAGCTCACTCTCAGCTCTAGCACTCTTGAACCCTTCATTACTGCCCAGGCTATTCTGAGCATTCTTCTGTGTAACCACATTTCAAAGACCTCTAATCTATTCATGGAGGAAGCTTTGACAGTCCAGGTCTCAGCTACATAAAGCAGTGTTCAATAGGCGTAACATCTCAACAGCTTTTGCCTGAGTATGAGGTTTAGATTATCATCACAAAAGAATGATCTCCTCTTCTGGAAAGATGATCTGAAAATCACAATACGGTGTCTGATCTCGTGTTCAGGGTCCTGATTGTCTGTTATGGTGCTCCCAAGGTATTTGAACTGACTTTCGTTCATTGTTTTGCTTATTAAATGAAATGGAGACACCTTCGTGCTTGCTCCTGCTAAATACCATGAACTTGGTTCATGTTTATACCTTATCTTAATCCACTGATAATCCTAAGTCCTCTCAGTTTTAATTACTGCGTTTATGCAGTGAAAGTTCCTTGTGGGTATCACTGTAAGAACCTAGGGGTTAATACAAGGAAAGGTCTTCATTGAGGTAATCATATATATATGGGATTGTAAATAAAGGGTACAGATCTCTGCAGATGATTATAAGGGTATTTAGGGGTTGTAGTAGGGATGTAAAGGAGAGGGCACATAGATCTCTGGTAAGACCGCAATTAGAGTATGGATCCAGTGTAAGGCACCCTCACCAGGAGTACTTGATTCAAAAACTGGAAATAAATCCAAAGAAAAGTAGCTCAGTTTGTTTTGGGTGATTTTCGACAAAAGAGAAGCGTTGCAAAAATGTTGCAAAGTTTGGGCTGAGAAGACTTCGGAGAAAGGAGACAAGCTGCTCGACTAAGTGGCATGTTCCGAGCTGTCAGTGGAGAGATGGCGTGGAATGACATTAGTAGACGAATAAGTTTGATGCTGTCTTTAAAAGTGGGAAAGATCACAATATGAAGATAAAGATGGAATTCAAGAGGACAAATTGGGGCAAATATTCGTTTACAGGAAGGGGATTTAGGGAGGTGTTCAATAAATTTCCAGTTTCTTTGTAATCATTTAAGAAAAGGCTAGCAAAACATCAGATAGGGAATCTGCCACCTGGGCGACTGCCCTAAATGCAGATTAGTAGTGATTGTATGAATATCTTCAATGGTGTCGGATATAATTAGGGTGTCATCTGTATATTTATCTAATACTGTTTATGACGACTCCGTGTACTTTCACACCTTGCTCAGTGTTAATGCAAGGCTGCAAAATAACCCCTGATGCTATGAAATATTATCTCGAGCAGTTGTTGAGAGGACGCAGTAGAAGTTTGGTACAGAATGTGTTGTCATTTTCCAGTTGCGTAATTCCATACAGCCCGAGAATGTTTATTCTTTCGTGTTTTGAAAAGAAAAGGGAATAAAAGGGTGAATAGGCTGCACAAAGGACACAATCAGACGCGGAGCCAACAAGTGGAGAAACAAGCATGGAGTGGGGAGAACTTCCCTCTGGGAACAAGCGCCGTCAAATGTTACGGATGGTAGAGTTAAATTCTTGTCACAAAGAGGCCATTGTACAAATCTGCGTGAACTGAAGAGAGATTATCGAATTAGAAATCTCGACCCAGCTGTTCGGATTTTACACGGATCTCTATGTACTGCGGCTTATAACTTAAGATTAATAATCACGTACGCGACTATTATTCTTCCCAGCCTCAAGGTGTTTGGTGTATTTCAAGTTATTCTTTATATTACGTTATACACTGCTCAACAACAGGAAGGTGGTCACTACTTTTTTAATTTCATGATAATAATCCAAGAGAATTAAATGTCAGATTGGGGATACAAAGTTGTAACGGGGAGATAACTTCAATTTAGATGTGTATTCTCCCAGGATGGTAGTATAGTAATTGAAAGTAAGGTGCAGTTGCGATCAATAGTATTCTAGAAGAAAGAAGTCAGCTCCCGGACGAAACTATCTTTATATTATTCTGTTTTCAGACAAACTTTGCTTTACGCGAGTGAAAGTTGGGTGGATTGAGGATATCTTATTCAAAAGTTAGAAGTAACGGACATGAAAGTAACGACAATGATTGCTGGTATAAACAGGTGGGAACATTGGGAGGAGCGTACTCTGAATGAGAAAATAAAGGCTAAGTTAGGAATGAACTCGATGAATGAAGCTGTAAGCATAAACCGGATTTGGCAGTGGGGTCATGTGAGGCGAATGGAGGAGCATAGGTTTCTCAGGAGAATAATCGTCTCTGTTATGGAAAGTAAAGGAAGACCAAGACGACGGTGGTTAGAGTTGGTTTGTAACGATTTAAAGATAAGAGTACAGAACTAACCGAGCCACTGAATTATTTACAAACAGAGGATTTTGGCGACGATTAGAAAATTTACAAAGGCTTTCAGACTGAACGCTGAAAAGCATGACAGTCTATAATTAATTATTACAAGTAATGAACGGTTCTGTATTGACTTCAAATAGCTAAGATGAAATTCTAAAATTATTATATAAGGTCCGCCTGTTCAATACAACGGCCGTAGCCGTGTTGAAACACCGGATCCCGTGAGATCTCCGAAGTTAAGCAACATTGGGCGTGGTCAGGCGTTGGATGGGTTGCCACACGCTGTTGGTGGGGGGTAAGGGAATGGAGGAGCGGAAAGAAACTGGCCACCCTACCGCACGTAAACTACGGCTCAGGAACACCTCTGCGGAGGTTCGGACCTGCCTTCGGACAGAATAACCCTTACGTTACCTTACCTACCTGTTCAATACACTTCCCCCATTTAATAAATGGTCTGTTTAAAAAGCTACAGAGTTGTTTAGAAAACTACCTAGGACATGTATCGACCTAGCCTAGAGGTCGTCATCAGCTAAAATAGCATAAAGAAAGGAAGAGATATAAAGAAAACAAACTCCCATTGCATTTGTTGATGGTAATTTATTTCGGATTTTCTTATATATCACTGTTTTTGTTCATATGTATTTCTTTCCTTATGTTATTTTAGCTGATGATAGTCTAAGTCGAAAAATGTCCCATGTAGCCACTGATGCTTTCACGGCCCGTACTTATAGACATGATACTGTATAGGCTTTTGGGCTTATGCAGCGTCAAGAAAATAACGTGAAATTCTTTACGTTTCGCAGAGAACTGTGCTCTGCGTCATCAGAAGAAAATCTCGACTGTCCACAAGAAAGACGCAGAGCGCAGTTCTCTGTGAAACGTAAAGAATTTCACCTTATTTTCTTGATACGGCAAAAGCCCAAAAGCCTATACAGCATCATGTTTCATGTAGCTTTTTAAACAGACCAATTATTAAATGGCAGAATGTATTGAACAGGTGGACTTTATATAATTGAATTCTTTTAGAATTTCATTTTAGTCTATAACGACTTTTTATTTATGTATGTATGTATGTATGCATGTATGAATAATAATAATAATAATAATAATAATAATAATAATAATAATAATAATAATAATAATAATAATAATAATAATAATGTCCGCCTCTGTGGTGTAGTGATTAGTGTGTTTGGCTGCCACCCCTGGAGGCCCGGATTCGATTCCCGGCTCTGCCACGAAATTTTAAAAGTGGTACGAAGGCTGGAACGGGGTCCACGCAGCCTCGGGAGGTCAACTGAGTAGAGGTGGGTTCGATTCCCACCTCAGCCATCCTGGAAGTGGTTTACCGTGGTTTACCACTTCTCCTCCAAGCAAATGCCGGGATGGTACCTTCAGGCCACGGCCGCTTCCTTCCCTCTTCCTTGTCTATCCCTTCCAATCGTCCCATCCTCACGCAAGGCCCCTGTTTAGCATAGCAGGTGAGGCCGCCTGGCCGAGGTACTGGTCATCCTCCCCAGTTGTATCCTCCGGCCCAAAGTCTGAAGCTCCAGTACACTGCCCTTGAGGCGATAGAGGTGGGATCCCTCGCTGAGTCCGACGGAAAAACCAACCATGGCGGGTAAACAGATTAAGTAAGTAAGCAAAATAATAATAATAATAATAATAATAATAATAATAATAATAATAATAATAATAATCATAATCATAATCATAATCATAATCATAATAATAATGACTCAGCTACCGTGTGCAAGCATCTTAATTTGACGCCGTCTGGCTGCTTGAGTTGGACGTTTCGTTTTACTCTAGGCCCACTAGATGGCAGAGAAAACCGAATCTCTCTTGGGCGTCTATGGCTGAGTTTTAATGAGCTTGGTCGATTAAAAATCTAATGTGTCTACAGAGATATTTTACATGTCGATATCGTACGACATGGAGTGTCGAGTGGACTTTATTCCGCCCTTCAAAAATTCAACTACCTCTGCTGGGTTTGAACCCAGCCTTCCTGGGATCCGGAGGCCGACGCTCTACCCGTGATCCACAGATCCTTCATGATACACATACATTTTGAAATGGAAACAGACACGCAATGAATACAAATATTTGTCTTTCCGGAAATTAAGAACTGAAGTGAAAAACGTTCTTCGGACACCCAACACCACTGTATAAAGTGACATAAACAACGTGGTCCCTGGTCGTACACCAAAATGGCTACGTGGTTATTAAACGTCTTAATAAGGAGTACATAATAATAATAATAATAATATTAATAATAATAATAATAATAATAATAATATTTTATTATTATATATTATATTATTATATATATATATTATTATTATTATTATTATTATTATTATTATTATTATTATTATTATTATTATTATTATTATTATTATTATTATTATTATTAACAAATATATCGCAAATGAGAAATATCCCAGTGGCTATGGTCACTTGCAGTACTGTAATAATAAAGTAAAGTTAACATAATCACCCAACAACAAACAAAAATCTAACAATTATATACAATATTGCCGCCCCTCGAATGGATAACAGCTTCACAACGCCTTCTCATGCTTTTGAGAAGCCGTCACGCGCTCCGTTGAGGCAAACGTCGCCACTCTCCCGCAGAACGTGTAACAGGAACGAACAGTAACAGCAACGCCCTCATGTATTATTTACAGAAGAATGGAAAAACAAGTTGAAGCTGAGTTGGGGGAAGATCAATTTGTGTTCAGAAGAAATGTAGGAACACGTGAAGCAATCCTCACTTTACGTCTGATCTTAGAGGACCGAATCAAGAAGGACAAGCCCATGTACATGGCATTCATAGATCTAGAGAAGGCATTTGCTAATGTTGATTGGACCGAGTTATTTTTGATTTTGAAGATGATAGGGATCAGATACCGAGAACGAAGAATTATCTACAATCTGTATAAAAATCAGTCTGCAGTGATAAGAATCGAGGGCTTTGAAAAAGAAGCAGAAATCCAGAAAGGAGTGAGGCAAGGCTGCAGTTTGTCCCCTCTCCTTTTCAGTGTTTACATAGAACAGGCAGTAAAGGAAATCAAAGAGAAATTTGGAAAGGGAATCACAGTCCAAGGAGAGGAAATCAAAACCTTGAGATTTGCCGATGATATTGTTATTTTATCTGAGACTGCAGAAGATCTCGAGAAGTTGCTGAATGGTATGGATGAAGTCTTGGGTAAGGAGTACAAGATGAAAATAAATAAGTCCAAAACAAAAGTAATGGAGTGCAGTCGAACGAAGGCAGGTGATGTAGGAAACATAAGATTAGGAAATGAAGTCTTAAAGGAAGTAGATGAATATTGTTACTTGGGTAGTAAAATAAGTAACGATGGCAGAAGTAAGGAGGACATAAAATGCAGACTATCACAGGCAAGGAAGAGCTTTCTTAAGAAAAGAAATTTGTTCACTTCAAACATTGATATCGGAATCAGAAAGATGTTTTTGAAGCCTTTCGTGTGGAGCGTGGCAATGTATGGAAGTGAAACATGGACGATAACTAGCTCAGAAAGAAAGACAATAGAAGCTTTTGAAATGTGGTGTTACCGAAGAATGCTGAAGGTGAGATGGACAGATCGAATCCCGAATGAAGAGATACTGAATCGAATTGGTGAGAGGAGATCGATTTGGCTAAATTTGACGAGAAGAAGAGATAGAATGATAGGACTTATCTTAAGATACCCAGGACTTGTTCAGTTGGTTTTTGAAGGATGTGTAGGTGGTAAGAACGGTAGGGGTAGACCAATGTGTGAATATGACAAGCAGATTAGAGCAGATGTAGGATGCAATAGTTACGTAGAAATGAAAAGGTTAGCACAGGATAGGGTGGCATGGAAGGCTGCATCAAAGCAGTCTATGGACTGATGACTCAAACACACAAAAATAATTTGAACCTCATACGGAAGAATTTGAATGTTTTAATCCCTCTCCTATTTAACTTCTAGGTTGTAAAAGCAACCAACCTGTAAAATTTCGATTTTGTACATCGAACAGTAATGGAGGAATTAATTTTTTAAGGGGTGGATGTTATTTTTTTTTGCTAGGGGCTTTACGTCGCACCGACACAGATAGGTCTTATGGCGACGATGGGATAGGAAAGGCCTAGGAGTTGGAAGGAAGCGGCCGTGGCCTTAATTAAGGTACAGCCCCAGCATTTGCCTGGTGTGAAAATGGGAAACCACGGAAAACCATCTTCAGGGCTGCCGATAGTGGGATTCGGACCTACTATCTCCCGGATGCAAGTTCGCAGTCGCGCGCCTCTACGCGCACGGCCAACACGCCCGGTGGTGGATGTTTTAAAATATTTATTAGCATCTAGGTCATACAAGACCACCCTTCATAAAAAAATTAAGTTCGTGCCTAAAACGGTTTCAGAAGAATGGATATTGTGTTTTTGAGAGTCAACCACCGTCAAAATCCCTCAAGGGAGAAGTATACGATATTTTACACCTAGGGTATAAATGAATACCCTTCTCATAACAGTGCAACTTTGTCAAACGTTTGTGGAGGGATGAATAATTTCGTTTACGAAGCTCATCTCATTTAACACTTTAGGGGTAGAACGTTTAAAAATATGATTTAATATATATACTGCTATTTGGAATTTTTTCTTCGTACGTTAAACCATTTAACTTCCTGGGGATTAAATTCGTTTCAAACGTTCTGTTATATAACACCTGGGATACTATTTGAAATATTAAATTCGAAATTCAAACGGTTTCATATAAATGCATGCATATTTCTGTCATCATTCCTCACTACTAGTCAAATCCTCTTAGGGGTGTATTGTTTTAAGTCCGCTGCTTATTTATATCCTCGTAAAAAGAATTCAACTCATTTTACACCCTCGTGATTCCCCCTTTCCAAAATACGTATTCCTTAATTTTTTAAGGGGATTTCAAGTACCAATTTTCAAGTCCCTAACATCCTTCGTTTTTGAAATATAAGTATCTTCATACAAAGAATTCAACTTATTTTTCAATTAATTTACCCCCTCCCCCTTACTTGGATTTTCCTAAAACAAAGGAATACGTGTTTCTCTATTTTTAAAGGAGATTCCAAATACAAATTGTCATGTCTGTAACATCTTCAGTTTTCTAGTTATAGGTATCCCACAAAAGGGTTTCAACCCCTCTGCTGGCTTTTTACAACTCCACTTAAGTGTATTTTTCGAAAACAATAAATACGTGTTACTTTATTTTTGAAAGAGATTAGAAATACAAATTTGTACGTCTGTGATATGATATGTTTGTGAGATATACTGTAGATATACTCATTTTAAACATTCACCTCCTTTAACACTTCCCCTTAAGCGGATTTTCGGAAAACCAATTATGCGTGTTCGTTTACTTTTATAGGAGATTCCAAGTATCAATTTTTTCGTCTGTAAAATGTTCAGTATTTGATATACAAGTATACTCATAAAAGGAATTCAACTCTTTCTTCATTTCTTTTCACTCATCCCACTAAGTGGATTTTCCGAAAACAAAAAATACGTGTTTCTTTATTCTTAAGGAAGATTCCAAAGTAAAAAATTTCATGTCTATAATATATTCAGTTTCTGAGACACCAGTATCGTAATAAAAATAATTCAACCCCTTTTTCAGTCCATTTTACCCCCACCCCCTCTTGTGTTTTCTCCGAAAACCAAAACATACGTGTTACTTTATTTTTAAAAGAGATTTAAAATATCAATTTTCACATCTGTAATATGTTAAGTTTTTGAGATATAGTATAGATATGCTCATTTTAAAAATTCACCCCCCTCCCTCAACAATTCCCCTGAAGTAGATTTTTAGAAAACAAACTATGCGTGTTCATTTACTTGTACAGGATATTCCAGATATCAATTCCAATGTCTGTAAGACGTTAAGTTTTTGATATATACTGTAGATATACTGATTTTAAAAGTTTTCCCCCTTTGTCACTCCTGTTCACCTCCCCTAAAGTAGATTTTCCAAAAAACGAAAAGTATGTGTTTCTTTTTTAAGGGAGATTCCGAATACCAATTTTCATAACTGTAAATATTTTCAGTTTTTGAGATATAAGGTATTCAACCGCTTTTTCACCTTTTTCATCCCTCTTGAAGGGGATTTACCGGGTATGAAAAATTTTTCCTTTTTATAAAGGAGATTCCAAATACTGATTTTCACGTCTTTAAACCGCTAAGTTTCAGAAATATAGATACACTCATTTTTAAAATACACCCCCATTTTTACCCCTTAGCGATGGAATATCCAAAAAATCCTCCCTTAGTGAGCACCTACATTGTAATATAAATTAATCATTTCTCTATATCACGTAGTTTTGGTTCGGCGATGATGAGTCGGTCGGTCAAGACATATTATTTTATATATTGTATATAGATTCACGTACTCTTGAATCAATTGTGTGGGTCACGGCCGCCTAGATCATGCATGATTCGGGTGGCAACTTATCAACATTATTTATGTTATTTGCTGTACGTCTCAATAACTAATGTTACGGTTTTCGGAAATGCCGAGGTGCCGCAATTTAGTCCCGCAGGTGTTCTTTTACGTGCCAGCAAATCTACTGACACGAGGCTAAGGTATTTGAGCACCAGCACATACCACCGGACTGAGTCAGGATCGAACCTGCCAAGTTGGAGTCAAAAGGTCAGCGCTTCAACCGTCTGAGCCATTCAGCTAAGCAACAAAATATTTAATTAATATGAAAATTCGCCAAGGTGTGCTTTACCTGGAGAATTTCGAATATTCGTTATTCCAGAATTTGGCTGAAAAATACCTGCATTTCCAAGAAGATTCATAAATCCGTCCTTACTTCTCTAGTCTACAATGAAATGAGTTAAACGACTGGCAACACGGCCAAATATACACAAGTGGAAGAATAGCAGAACTCCATAGTTACTACCTGGCTGTCAACTTTTGAAGTAACCGAATGTTAATACTGTATTTATTCAATAATTTCAACTGCTCCCGGCGTCAGAGTTATTGTTTGACTTTACTGTCGGGGATATTGACTCTAAAAATCTATAGTGTGATTCATTTGGTGCGTTATTATTAACAACAGTCCACTTTAAAAAATAGATATATTTTGCGGTACTGCGTAGATATTAGCTTATGTTTTATCAGTGCCCATCACATTTTAAAAAGGAAATGGAGGAGGCCTTGTCGGGACACAGGCGCAGATTCTATTTTCAATGTGAATACGTCTAGTGAATGGAAAGAGTTGAAATAAAGGTATTAGTTACAGTCACTTGAAAGGCTGATTATTAGAAGGGTACTAACTGAATTTTCGCAATTTTTCAGGAGAGCAGAAGTTTTTAAAAATACGTATTTTGTGATAATATATTTAAAGTGGTACCTCCATTTTAGAAAGACATGTATATCGCCGTTGCGCTTAGAAAAACCGCCATGTGACAACATTTCAGCTTAGAACTCTGACCAGAAAGGTTCTGTCATCTAAGATTCATATGTCAACTTCTAAGGGATACCTGTGCTGCGGGCGAGTATTTCTCCCCTCAACATTGTCACACAGCGGTATCACGAGACGCAACGGCGATATACAGAGTGTTTCCATAAGAGCGTACAAATATTTAACAGGACATAGAGGATGCTCCACTGAACAATTTGAGGTAGAGAACCTTGGGTCGGAGAAGCCAGCTTAAGGAGAGATAAGTACAATCACATTACTGTGTACTTTTCAATTTACATTAGTTACAGTTAACTGCAAATACCATCATTGATACAATGAACGTACCATTTTCACTGTATCTTACAAAATGTGCTGAAACTAACGGCCGTCAATCTCAATGCATGCGTGATTCAAAGCACGTTCTGTCATGGGCCAATGTAAATACGGCGAATACCTTGCCAGTAAGAAAGGGATTACGATGAGGTATAATTTTATTTATTATTTCTGAAGTTTTTTTTTTCATCTCCTTCTTCTGAGCTTTTTTCCAGAGAAGTCTTTCACCCAGTATTGAATTGGGAAGACATTGAACTCCTTTAGGTATTCAACCTTTTAATCCTCTCCAAATCCCCCTTCTTAATACCACCATCCCCCTTGCCTCAGGCGTAACCGTCACTTGAGCACACCACAGTCTAATAGAAGGAAATACCTTATGGAGAGAAAAAGTAAACAAAACCTGCACCATGACGTCCTTGTTTCCTTGCAGGAAATAACGAATGTACATGTAAATAAACAGCACAGTACGTGTAAACTTGTACGCATGTTAGTTGTAAATAAGCTGGAAAACAGTAATGCGAGACAAAGTGGTAGATAAGTTTACTTCCAAATCTTCTTACGTTGACTTCTCCGACCACAGGTTCCCTGTCTCAGATTGTTCAGTGGAGCGTTTTCTATGTCCTGTTAAATTTTTGCACGCTCTTACGAAAAAAAAACAACTGTATTTTATTGACCGATCGAGCTTGCCGTGTGATTAGGGGCGTGCACCTATGGGCTTGCATTCAGAAGATAGTGGGTTCGAACCACATTGTCACCAGCCCTAATCATGGTTTTCCGTGGTTTATCATTTTCACACCAGGCAATCAATCAACCAATCAATCAATCAATCACCACTGATCTGCATTTAGGACAGTTGCCCAGGTGGCAGATTCCCTATCTGTTATTGTCCTAGACTTTCATTAAAGGACTCCAAAGAATGTGGATATTTATTGAACATACGAGTATAATGTGGTAAACTTTTCCAATTCCTAACTCCCCTTCCTACAAACGAACATTTGCCCAAATTTGTTTTCTTGAATTCCAACTTTATCTTCATATTATTAAGCAATGGAAATACTTAAGTTGTGTGTGAATTTGTATATGATGCTGGATTTAGAATGTTAAAACTAGTAGTATTTCATGTATTATTTTCTTTCCATGGAATTGCTTGTTGTACTGTTGTTGTACTCCCATTGTTGTTCTTGTTGTTGTTGTTGCTGTTGTTATTGTAGTTGTCGGGTAATTATGTTTTAACTTTATTATCACACTACAGTAAGTGATCACTGCCACCAGGATATTTCCCGATTGCGATGTATTTGTTGTTAATAATAATAATAATAATAATAATAATAATATTGTGATCTTTCCTACTTTATAAACACCACTCATACGTATTCGTCTACTAATGTCATTCCACGCCATCTCTCCACTGAAGCTCGGAATATACCACTTAGTCGAGCAGCTCGTCACCTTTCTCCCAAGTCTTCCCAGCCCAAACTTTGCAACATATTGCAACATATTCTTTTGTCGGAAATCACCTATAATAAATCGAGCTGTTTTTCTTTGTATTATTTTCAGGTTTCGAATCAAGTAATCCTGGTGACGGTCCCATACCCTGGAACCATACTCTAGTTGGGGTCTTACCAGAGACTTAAATGCCCTCTCCTTTACATCTTTACTACAATCCATCGTTGCCATGAGATCTATCTGTACCGGTTGCGACGTAAAGCAAAATATAAAAAGAGATTCACATCCTAAATATTTAATATTGTAATGTTGGTCACCTACCCAATTAGATTCTAGATTTATCGTATTTCAACGAATGAAAAGTCCAAGATATGACAATTTCTTCTGGTATTCCGTCACTTCCTGGCGCCACTGTAATGCAATCTGAACTCATGTTAAGGAGAGCAGAGGAATCATCACACAGGTGCGACACAACTTAGCAGCCGGACAACCACTTGTTGTTCTCTGCTCCATAGTCCACTGTTGCCCGCATCCTCTGAAGTGCTCCAATATATCCCACAGCGGAACTAACAGCTGGTACCGGAAGTGACGATTGCCTCCACTGATTGCCAATTCAGGACAGCCCGGCAATAAGGGGAGGGCTGATCTCTCGCTACAGTCTGCTTTACTGACCGAGCACAGGCGACACTGCCGCAGCCAAACTCTCCGACACATAGCAAGGCAAACCTTACAGCGTAGTTTAGGCTATCATAGGAACCTAGACTGTTCTCATCAATGCATTAACGTTGAAATTTCTTCAATCTGTATACTTCCACTTAAAATGTTTGTCCTTTTTACGAAGAGATCCTTATACGTGAGCAATAAATGTTGGGAAATTGAAAACAAATCACATATGCTCTTCATGTTTCGTGACCGGATGTACAGATATTACAGCTGATCGTAGCATTTATCTGCAGACATTACATCGTGATAAAGCCTTACATAATCTATGTATCGAAAGAGTTTACTAAAAACAGATTAGGACAATCCGTCCGTCTGTTCTACTGGACCGATTTGCTTAATGTTTGTTTTATTCTCTCCAGAATTACCTGCCGGTGAATCATGAGACATTGATAGGTCTCTGAGTTCAGCCAACTTTGAGTAACCATAAAATCAAATCATTAAATGATCACTCCAATAATTGCAGGCGAAAGCTTATCCTATCCCGCAATACATTCTGTACGTAGCAGGTTGCTAAGAGACTAAAACTTTCATTAATATTCTGATATGTGTGATTTTCATCCTTGGTAATGTCATTACATGCAGCCATGTTTGATTACTACCTGTCAAGCCAGAGAGTATACACTTCTTCTGATCACGGAAGAATACTATTCCCTGCTAGTACTCTTTGATTCTCTGACCTTCCCTAGCTTCTTAATATACTCAACAGATGGCAGAACGTTCCTAATGACTAACATGCTGCTAATAGAAAACATTGACGTACGCACAGACGGGAATGTGTCAAGTCGACTGGCCTTCCGTATGACTATTGCCAGAAATAAAGCGCACAGACAAACTTCTTGAAAGAATGGGTGTCTACTCACCCGACCCAGTATTCAGGCATGACCCAATTGGATGTTTACGAATAAAACTCCATCTTTTTCATTACTCTAATTTATTTCAGGATGACCTAATAAATGCACACACACATGTCTAAACACAAACAATTCTAACCAGTTATGAATCGCCACACTAATTACCAGTATATTTACAAACATCTCTATCTTATGGCGCAGCAAGGTCCAGCCCGTTTCTTTCCCTGGCACACTAATCCTTACTTTCAGTTTCCCCAAGTCCAGTCACCTCCTACAGCCACTGTGCGTAGACAGCTGGATTTGAACACAGTGCCCCTGGCTATACAACACACGACGACTGTTCGTCGGCTCGACTCCAATGATAGTCCAGCTCTTCTCACAGTCTCATGCAGGGAACAACTAAACAGCTCAATAGTATTCAACAGCAGGACGATACTGACAACAGCGAACATTTATCCTCGCATTCACAATAGCGCGTTTCCTCGCTGGTTCACGGCGATCCTCAGTTAACAGAATTACACGAACACACAGTACAGTTTTTCATTCTGCCGTCTTCACCTACACACTGGTCTCTCAGACACCACAACAACAGCTCGTCGTTCAGACCTCGGTGGGACACTGGTGACAGCCAACACCTCTGTCGCCCTCAGCCCAGCCACCGAACCCCAACTCACTGAGTGTCACACTGACTCCCCCGCGGAGTCCAACTCTGACTGCCTGTCCGCGGCTAGCCTCCCTTTTTTATAGCTCGCGTGATTTGATCCAGAAATTTCACGATGTCACTAGAGGCAGAACATGCCCGTTGAATCTCCAAGGAACTCACAGGTAACCCGGCCGTCGAGAACAATACGCGGAAAGGCCGGTCCCACCCCAAAGGCTGGCTGGGAGATTCCAAGTCCTCTGAGTCCTGAGTTCCTCGAAGTACGGAAAGGAGCTACCACGGGGCTGGCACGTAAAAATATGTTGCAATATCTCGTGCAAGATCGTTTGAAAATGTTAAGATCACCGAATGGTCGAAGCAGAGTGAATACTGTACGGAAAGAAGTGTTATGAACTACACACCGAATGAATTAGTTATTATGTACCGGTATCAAAATGTTCATAAAACTATCGGAAAGGGCAGGCGAAACAATACGACAACGACAGGCAAATCAAGACGAGCTGTGAAGCACGCGGGTCCACTAGTAATTGTCATTTTACTGCACAGTAGAACCTCATTAATCCGGGCAGCCGTTTAATAATAATACACCAGGCGTGTTGGCCGTGCGGTTAGGGGCGCGCAGCTATGAGCTTGCATCCCGGAGATAGTGTGTTCGATCCCCACTCTCGGCAGCCCTGAAGACGGTTTACCGTGGTTTCCCATGTTCACACCAGGCAAATTCTAGGGCTGTATCTTAATTAAGGCCACGGCCGCTCCCTTCCCATCCCTAGGCCCTTCCTATCCCATCGTCGCCATAAGACCAGTCTGTGCCGGTGCAACGTAAAACAAATTGCAAAAAATAATTTAAAAAATTAAATTACGCTATAAAACCGAATTACGAACGCAATGTTGTGACTAGAAGCAGACGAAGATGATCCATGGTATTACATTTCCACAGAGGAGGATATCGTTGAAAGTGTGATTGCTGCAGAAAGCTCTAAACGGATGAACATGACCAGGATGAAGCAGGTGATATTATGATCCCTAATCCAAAACCTAGTGAAATTAAAGATCATCTATACATTGTCATTAAATACGTTTAGGACGACAACGATGATTAGATATCTGCTTATAACTAACATATGAGATATACGAGTGAGTTAATTATTAAAGAAATGAATGCCGAAGGAAGGGAATTCGCAGTTTTTTCAAACCAGAAAGCGTGTCAAGTGTGGTCAATAAAGGTGTGCCTTGATTGTCATGTTCTAATTCTGTACTGCACCAGTTATTCTGTTATTGAGTAGGACCTAATACTGTATTGCATTATATCTTGAATACTAAATAAACTTTGGACTTCTTAAATTTAAAATACTGTACTGTACACGCTCTTTTTACTGAACAGAGTGTTTAAGTATATACGTTGGCTTATTTCACTAGTTAATCCGTACTTAATGCGGACTACCTCGAGCCCCAATTAGTCCCGATTAATGAGGTTCTACTGTATTTTTACATTTGTATAAATCAAACTAAATTCCAGAAAAGTTTGCGATCCTGAGAATAACTTCACCCTTCTCACACTAAAATTTTAAATCAATGTGCACGCCTAAATTCCCAGTAACTCTTTCGACGCAGAATATGTCCTTCGTTCGTCGACTCTGGCTGAATCATCAACAATGAGACCTTCTATTCGGAGGGTCCAGGGTTCGATTCCGTGTGGGGTCGAGGATTTTAACCACATTTGATTAATTCTTCTGGCTCGTGGGACTGGCTGTCTCTGTTTTTTACAACACTGTCCTCTTCATATTCAGACAACATACCACACTACCAATCACCACAAAAACACGCAATAATGATTACATCCCTCCAAACTGGGTTGGGATCAGCAAGGGCATCCGGCCGTAAAATAGAGCCCAGTCCACATAAGTGACACAGGTCGAGCCCGCGACCCCACAGCTGTGGGAAAGACGGAAGAAGTAGAAGAAGAATACGTCTCGTTTCGTTAGTCTCCTGTCAATAGAGAACATACAGTAAGGTCGCTTTCACAACTTGGCAACTATAACTTTAATTAATACACGGTAAAAGAGGTGCAGGATGGAAATATTTTAAAGTGGTTTCAAAAATCGATGACGTCATGGCGAGTGATGGGGCGTCCGTCATTTTGTGTTGAAATAGAAATTGTCAGGACGCAGTGAAATCAGTATAGTTCGCGACTCCATATGTATTGTCAGTCCTCCGCCCGAAGGCTGGTTGGATCCTCAACATCTCCACCATTAGTTGTCATAGATAGCCTGGGCATCACTGAAGAGGCGTACTAGGGAAATGAAGAATGAGGTAGTTTCGCGACTCCATGGTGGTAAGTGTTGCAAATTGTATAATTACTTTTTTCTACCATAACATCCACAACGTCGTGGGCAGGTCATCTGAAAATTTGGAAATTGTACCAAATTTGCAAAATGTCTAAATATCTTTAATCTAAATGGATAAGAACGCATTTAGGAGAATAGAGGGGGAAATCTGAGGAATCGAGTTAGCCCGACAAACCTGCATCAGAGCATGCCAGAAGTTTTGGTACCGGGAAGTGCAGTCCATCTCTCCTACCGCGCCTGTTGAGCCTATGGACTGGCAGTTGGCTGAAGATGACGACAAAACAATCGCTCATGCTCGGATGCGATTAAATCCATCCCGATGGTCAATATGCATGTGCTACGTTTATGTGCTTGAAGCTGATCAAATACTCTGCCACAACCAAATTTATAACCGATTACATGGAATTTCGACGTAAAAATGCCGATTTTCACTATGGAAGATTTCAACTTTGATCCTCATCATAGTAAAATCTATTACCTATTATGAAGAAACAACTAAATTTAGATCTCGTCTCCATTTGGACACAGACTGCGCTTGACAACATGTTCACAGAGCTTACTTTCGCTCTTCTTCTTCATCTTCTTCAGAAAGCAGAAATCCAGAAAGCAGTGAGGGAAGGCTGTACTTTGAACCCCCTCCTGTTTAATGTTTATATAGAACAGGTGGTAAAAGAAATCAAAGAGGAATTTTGGCAAGAGTATCACAATCCAAGAATAGGAAAACAAAACCCTGAGATTTTCCGATAATACTGTTATCTTATCTGAGTCTGCAGAAGATCTAGAAAAAATTATGAATGGTATGAAGAGAGTCTTGGGGGAACGAGTACGGGACGAAAATAAGTAAGTCCAAAACAAAAGTAATGGAGTGCAGTCGAACAAAGTCAGGTGATGCAGGAAATATTAGATTAGGAAATTAAGTCTTAAAGGAAGTAGATGAATATTGTTACTTGGGTATTAAAATAGCTAATAATGGCAGAAGTAAGAAGGACATAAAATGCAAGACATGCAAGAAAGGCCTTTCTTAAGAAAAGAAATTTGTTCACTTTGAACACTGATATATATATTTTGCTATTTGTTTTACGTCGCACCCACACAGATAGGTCTTATGGCGACGATGGGACAGGAAAGGCCTAAGAATGGGAAGGAAGCGGCCGTGGCCTTAATTAAGGTACAGCCCCATCATTTCCCTGGTATGAAAGTGGGAAACCACGGAAAACCATCTTCACTGATATAGGAATTCTATAGATGTTTTTGAAGATTTTCGTCTCGACCGTTTCGTTGCATGGACGATAAACAGTTCAGAAATAAATAGAATAGAAGATTTTGAAATATTGTGTTACAGAAGAATGCTGAATGTGAGATGGGTAGATCGAACGACGAATGAAGAGATACTGAATGAAATTTGTCAGAGGAGAACGATTTGGCTAAATCTGATCAGAATAAGAGATAGAATGATAGGACACATCTTAAGACACCCAGGATTTGTTCGGTTGGTTTTTGAGGGAAGTCATGTGGAGGGGAGGGGGGAGAACGCTAGGGGTTTACTAAGGTATGAATATGACAAGAAGATTGGAGCAGTTGCAGGATGTATGTAGTAGTTACGTAGAAATGAAAAGTTTAGCGCAGGATAGGGTTGCATGGAGGAGTGCATCAAATCAGTCCATGGACTGCTTCACTAAAACAACACAATTTCTCTCTCAGCATGTCCATCGAACTTATACCTTCCGTGAGTTCCTTCTCATACTCTCAGCATATCGTCAACAAGACTCTACTCCAACATTCCCCTTCATTATTTGTCGCATTCCCATCTACTCAATGTTGGATAAATTAATACTTAGTGAATAATATTGACATACTTAATGGTTGCAGGAGAGATTATGTGGTGGGTATTTATTAAAATAAGTTTGAGATGTAGTTTTTACCACAAACTTAGTCGAATTTACAAAATGTTGCTAGATTTCAGGAACGCGTCAATTAAACTACAAATGGCACCTATGGCTGATTGATTCACTAAGGTCACGCAATCTGAATGTTAACAATGCATCTCTATACTGTTATGATGGTGTCAATGTGAATTATGGCAGGCATTGTTCTGTTATGGAGCTGTTTAATGATGATAATGATAGGAATTTCAAAGGAAACTCTACAAATCATGTCCTTTACAACGCAATAAATCATGCATGATTTTTTTTAGATGTAGATATTGAATGTTTGATGCGAAAATAATATAGCCACCTTTCTCCTTCAGTTAAACTGAGGGAAATATTAAGGATTTTTTTTTAAATTTTTAGACTCTGAACAGTCTGAAAACCTTGCACTTTCTCTTACACTAGCTGTGGGAGAGTTATTAAAAATTGGCATCCGATTACAAACTATTTTAAAATTAAAAAGCAATTATTGTCGTACATCATTGAATATACTGAATTCTCCGTTTACTTGTACTCGAATTTAGTTAAGAACTGTTCTGAAAACAGAGACGGTTGTAAGTGTTTGCTGTCACGATATATCAAAAGAGAAATAGAATTCACTGATTTTCAGGACATTGTTGAATGTGTTAAGGTAAACTGCGCGAGTGAAGACACTTTATATGAAGAATTTTGTTATTCTAGGGATCCAATAAAACATGCAATATTGAAGATCGCTAACATTTGTTTAGTCAAAATGCAATAACTCAGGAACTGTTTGCTCCACAAAGCTGTGATTTGTTTTGAATTATAGTGTTGCCTACGCTGGTTGTTGTACTGATTGCTATGTTATATTTTTACATTAAACTTTGTAACAAGCCATAGAATTATTTATGTTTTGTAAACACCAAAGTTACCAGACTGATTTCTCTATTTAAAAACACATTTTCCTACAAGAGTTTACATTTTCTCAGGAACTGCTCCAGCTAAAACTTTGAAATTTTTAGTACTTATTCTCAGAATTATTGTCAAAGTTTAGATCAAACATTTCCAAAGTAGGACAGAAATACTTTAACAACATAAAACAAGAATTGCATTTTTTGAACAAAGAAATTATGTAAATTTTAAATCTTATATCTTGCTTTGTACTAAGTGTATCGTCATGAAAATATATTAGTGAGCGTACAAGGTAAGAATCTATATCCTGTATAATTATCTTAACCATACCTTAAACATGTCCAGACGAAAACGGATATGAATTCGTTAAACTGAACTTTGGTGGTACAAGTTTTTAATATTCTGGTTACGACTGAACTTCTGTCAGAAGAGATCAAGGATAACAGTAGAAAGAATCATTTTATAGGAAAGTTCATATATTAGTATTTAATACTGTGTACTCAATTTGAAATAACTTTATAGGGCGTGGCTGAAGGTAACGCACGCAATAAGTTAATAAGAAACGGGGGCAAGACAAGCTCAGAAGAGCAAAAATTCGAGATTATAACTCACTGCTAACATCCGTTGTACATGAACCCGGTGTGATAAACGTTCTGTCGATGATCTGCGTATTTGAAGACTGGTTTAGGTGGAAGTGGTTATGATGAGGTGTTATCGTAATGCCGTAGGATAAACAACATTACATAGTTCCAGCCCTGGAGCAAGCTACATATAATTGAACATGAAACATGGAGTTTCCAAATTAATTCCTGCTACTTCCAACTATTCTCTTTGAGCCTTGTTTACAGTCATCACGAAAACTAGACGTACTGGAAATTGCAGGCGTTTGAATTTAAACGGGGAGTCAGAGAGGATCATTGGTATCCGTGAAATGAGTAGGTCTCCTTTCGCAGCACCAGTTAATATCCCAACCTCGATGAAACTGCAAAGTAATATTTTAACTTTTAGCCTCGTTCCGTTGCGAAGTCCAGGTGGAGTAATCCAATTTTAAGACAAAGAAAAGGAGGAAATCCTGGTGGATCTAATGAGCTCAATAATTCTACAGGATAATTCACTATTTCTTCTGTATCTAAAATAGTATCGATGGATGCATATGTAGTAGTTTTTGCTGGTAGAATATATATAATGAGAGAATCCATGTGATTCACATGAAAGCAATCACTCAATACTCACTCCAGACAGTAAATTTATATGTTTTGTCATAGAGCATAATGTGCCACCTAAAAGAAAGCATTTGATACTCATGTAGAGGTATTGAAATGCATTTATGTCTGCTTCCCTCATTTGGAAGCTGCCAAAAAACAAAATTACATAAAAAGTGCACAGAAAACTACAATGGTCGTGTAAAATATGTCTATAAAATATTGGGTTGCCATATTATACCCAGTGCAGAAAAAATCGTATCAATAAATAATTTTCAAACCAATGAGGACAAAGATATAGCTATGAGTATAAATTATTTCTTACTATTGTTAACGAGCCCTTCAGGGCTCCTAACTCAATGTTCTTAATACACTGGTTATCCAAATTAAATTTCTTACAAAAGTTGTGAAATATGTGTGTAATGGCGCCTGTTGCTCCTACCATCAATCTTAATATTTACCTCTATGGAGTCTAAATGATATTTCTCAATGTAATATGCAATTGTAGGTTTATATATATCACATTTCTCCTTGTGTGCATCATGTGGTTCAGTAGATGAAGCCTCGGTTCTAATTGTTGAGTCTGTTGCATTGTGAAACAATTACTTGAGTCCGGTGGTGTAGCTATCATGTCAATCCGGCGGCTCGGCCCAGTCTGAGACAATTCATATACCTCATCGTACACTTTATAGGTCAAGACATGTAGAGGAATGATAAAACTATGGCGCATACGTTTGGAAAAGGTACAGTAATCCAGTCTATGACTAATACGTAGTCTGTATAGACTGGAATAAGTAGTCAAGAAAATACGAAGGCTGATCAACAAAGACTGAGACTAATTTTTCCTGTAGCTTCCGTGAGAGTTTACTATCTGTAACATAAATATTAAAAAGAGCGGGTTTTTATGTATAATGTCTGTAGGCGGCAGCACTCTCGTATCGGTAGGTTGGTAGTAATGCTCTATTATGTAGACGCTACGTGCATTTCGCATACCAGACAATGATTTACCCCTCACACTACTGTTACAGCAGCATACTACACGTCAGTATTGGCTACACTGAGGAAGCGCATTGCAAAGAAACAACCACAGCTTTCTCGGACAGGGTGGCTACTTCATCACGACAATGCGCGGCCTCACGTCGCACATAAAGTCATTCAGTTTCTGGCTAGATTCAACATTACCTGTGTACCGCATCCACCTTATAACCCTGATCTTGCACCCTGTGATTTTTTTACATTCCCGTCACTAAAGGCAAAGCTTAGGGGCATTCGATTTGAGAACTCTGAAGCAGTGCTCAAGAAACGTGAGGCGATTCTCAAGGACTTGACAAAGAATGGTCTGCGGCATGTGTTCAAGGACTGGCAGAGACGCTATAAAAAGTGCATTGAAGTAGGAGGGGACTACTTTGAAAAAGATCATGTAAACATTGAAATGGAGTAATAAACATCTGTGAAATAAATCAGTCTTTGTCTTTGTTGATCAGCCCTCGTACATCTAAAAACAGTCACTCAATTCTCATTGCAGACGATACATTGATATGTTGTATCACAGAACAACATCCGCCACCTGTTAGAGATAACTTTATACTGATTTATGAAATTAAGGCTTAATTTTCCAGAGAATAAATCGCTATACTGTACTATACAGTAGATATTCCTTGGCATTTAAGTTCCATGTTCTTCGTGTCCAAAATTTTATTCCTTGCTATTCTAAGTTCCATGCCTCTCGTGTGTCTAGTCTGTTCCTTAAGAGCTTTGGTATCAAAAATGGCGTCAACACACAACACTTTTTATCCGTATACCACATACGCCCAATTTTATTCCATTAAATCTTTGACCTCTACGACCCGTCCAAGTGCCTCATGGGGCTTGGTGCAAATTTTGGTACTGGTCAGTGGCGGAGTGTAGACTTATATAATGAACAAACAAACAAACAAACAAACAAACAAACAAACAAACAAACAAACAAACAAAGTTTTGATTTTATAGATATAGACCCCCAGTCACTCTTCATTACAAGTGGTTGATAACTAACTATTTAACCGCGGAAGTAAACATTTTTTTAACTTTTCGGAATTTCCCCGTGCGTTACCATAGAATAGAAATCAGTTTTCCAAATTTTTATTGCTAGTTGCATTACGTCGCACCGACACAGATAGGTCTTATGGCGACGATGGGACGGGAAAGGGCTAGGAGTGGGAAGGAAGCGGCCGTGGCATTAATTCAGGTACAGCCCCCAGCATTTGCCTGGTGTGAAAATTGGAAACCACGGAAAACCATTTCCAGGGCTGCCGACAGTGGGGTTCGAACCTACTATTTCCCGAATACTGGATACTGGCCGCACTTAAGTGACTGCAGCTATCGAGCTCGGTTTTTCCAAATTTAAAGTTTCTAGCTCATATGGAAGCGAGTCATCTTTAATGTCAGTCGGTGAGTCAGTTAGCCATACTGCGTTATATCATATAGATAGACAGAAGTTATACGAAAGGATGTGCAGACCTTAATTTGGGGACTTACTGTGGCTAAACGGTACGTACTATCGACAGGAAGTTTGCACAATTAGAGGTCTCTTTTAGTGGTCTACATGTTCGGTTCTAGGACATATTTTCGTATCTCGACTATTTATATCATAGATAGAAGTAAATGTTTCGATCTAGGGCAAATTTCGTACTTTTTTCACAGGTTGATAAATTATTTTGCAAAATCTAGCGGACAGATACAGTGTTGAAACTTGACAGGAGTTTCTTGAATGAAAGGATCTACAATTCTGGCTTCTTGCCAGTTTGTCCTATCTCCCTCGGGTGCACCTTAGATTGAGTTAGAAACTTAGATTAGGCTGAAATTTTAGTACAATTTCGACATATTCTATCGTTTTCCCATATTTACATGTCAGCTAGAATCGTGCAATTTGGTTCGTTTGGGGCCAATGGGTGTGACAATGGGCCTTCAAAATTTCAAGATTCTGTCTTATAAGTTTGTTAAACAGTAAAATTGCATATGGAAAATACACGTAAACTCGAAAAGTGCAGCTGTCTATAAGATGGAAGCGATGGATATACGTCTAAAAGTCATAGGACTAAAGTTCTAGATCTCCTCATGCTGGGTGTCGAATGTCCTGCCCCTTTTGTGATACGACTTACCGTTTAGCCATAAAATACCTCGAAACGAAGATCAACACCGTCATGAAAAATGCCTTCATATTTAGATATTTTCCGGAGGTAAAATGTTGAAATAGAGGTGTGTCGGTACGGGTGTAACCGGTACGCGTCACCTATTCTCGTAATGCAGAAGTGACAACCTGCTCCAGCAGCCTCTTCGCTACTGGTCCACTGCTGCTGTGACAGTCTTACACTGCGACTTGCAGTTTGCTGTACCGGGAAGTGTTGTTACTACCACCCGCAAACGGTCCAGTGATACAACTGTTCGTCGTCGTCGTCGTCCTGTACTCTTAATAATAATAATAATAATAATAATAATAATAATAATAATAATAATAATAATAATAATAATAATAATAATAATAATAATAATAATCATAATCATAATAATAATAATTGTTACAGGAATATCGAGGATTGCAGTGGTGTAAGAAAGTGCGGGCGTGAACAGAGAAAAGCGAAATTTAAAACACTAAAATTTTACATTTTATTTCTTTCCTCAGTAATCGGGAGATCGTGGGTTCGAGCCCCACTGTCGGCAGCCCTGAAGATGGTTTTCCGTGGTTTCCCAATTTCACACCAGGCAAATGCCGGGGCTGTACATTAATTAAGGCCACGGCCGCTTCCTTCCACTTCCTAGGCCTTTCCCATCCCATCGTCGCCATAAGACATATCTGTGTCAATGCGACGTAAAGCAAATAGCAAAATAAAAATATTTCTTTCCTTTCTTTTTTTTTCTGAGTTTGAAGTTTGATAAACAATCTGACTGAACAACAAATAACAGTTAAATGGGAAAACGATGAACTCCTCCACTCTGATAACAATGACTTAAACTCAAAATTTAGTTACAATTGAGAAGGTTTTCGGTACAATGGCTTACAAATCAAAGAGCAAGGTAGCTTTAAAGGTACGTTACTTCAATTTGCTCCACTCAATTACACCTTAGGAGACTGAGATCCAGAATCTATCGAAGGAACAAGTTTCTTATCCAAATTTTAGGTTAGATCACTCTGAAAACGGTGTCTACTGTCATTTCTGCTCGACAGTGTGATCCACAAATGTCTATAAATAATTAGAAAGTAAATAGGCCAATAAGTGCCCATACTGAATGGCCTACATGTACAAAGAGAAAAAGGTTTAAGGAAATCGGCTTGAGCAAAATGTTAGGAGGCGAATCACTGCACTCCTTTTGACATACACTTTAAAAAAGAACTAAAATCCTTCTAATAAGTAATTTTATTTTTGAGTAGTCTCAATGCTGCTAGTCGTAATTTAATGTGTATAAGATTCTGTCCGGTTCCTTGGCTGAATTATAACCTTACTGACCTCGATTCTGAGGGCCATGAGTTGAAATGGACCGAGAATTTTAGCTACGTATTGTAAAAATGGGACAAATACAAGTCAAGCGCCGAACCTAAGGAACTGGGAAAAGGGCTAGTAGGATCATTCTTTGTTGAACAGTACTTGAGATCATATTCGCATTAGCTTAAGAGATAGACAAGGCTAAAATTGTGGAATTTGGATGATGATCCTGAGAAAAATCCCCGAAACGAGCAGGATTCAGAGCCAGGGCTTCCTGAACCTATGTCCGCTGTGCTGAACATTAATCCAAAGACCCAGACTTTTAACCAAACTCCAATAAATGAAAACCAAAGTTCCACTCAATGGGCTCTTTGTAATACTTCGATTTCTTCGAAGTCATAACATGTACATTTCCCCACACATAGAAGGTGTTCTTTAAAAAATTTAAAACGCGTGTGAATCTACCTTTCGTCCACGAACGAGCGATCACCATGGCAACCTATTACCAAATGACTAATAGGTCGCGCACACAAACTGTTTCTCCTGACGGACGGTAATGCCCTCGTTCGGGCGCGCTAATTGCAAAGACATGTCCATCCCATTATCCTCTACAAGAACGGCTCTTTAATAGGGGTCGAGGCAACGCGACGCGCTGCGACGCTAATACGGAGCTAGCCAGCGGTTAGTGGACAACATTCGGAGAACAGATAGAGTAACGAGTTCCAAGAATAGCGGTCAAAGGTAATGAGCTCTCACCTTTGTTATTCAACTTCAATATAAAAGTCCTGTACGTATGTTCAGTATTCAGCCCGAAGGTTGGTTGAATCCTCGACAGATTCACTATCAGCTGTCACAGATGATCTAGGCATCACTGAATAGGCATACAAGAGTGTGGTACTTTCTTGTTGCTTTCCTCGCCGTGTCATAAGCTGCCAACCTCAGTGAAATGCACGCACCAACCTACATTATTAGCAACATGTTCACAGAAACTGGCTGCATGAGGAACGGCGTTTCTAGCATCGCTCATACCTCAGTCACTTTCATACTGTCAAAACCAAGAATGAATCTGAGGCAGATCAATGAAAGTAACAAATTTAATCTAACAGATGCTAGAAAACGTAGCGCGTTGTAAACCTTGCTTCCCGCTAGCAAATACGTGCAAGCAAAGGCATTCCAAATACAAGCTAAGACCTACACGATTTCTTCTCCTTCCTATTTTTTTTCAAACATCTTCCTCCAGCTGGAGCCTGCCTAAGACAAAGAATGTACTGAAGCAATTTCATTAAAAAGTTAAAAAATAAAAGTAAATTATAAGTCTCAGTCTGGCGAATACCAGTTGAGCGCTTTCAGCCCCCAGTCAATGAACTCCTTGGAACTGATGCTGAAGTTCTTCATCAGTTCTATCTTCTTCTTAGCGACTGTTCCTCTCGCACCGATCATGAGACCCCACAATTCTATATTGTCCAGTTCGTATAATTTTCAGTTCTTTGACCGGATAAGTGCAGCTTAGCGAAGGAAGAAACAGGCCTAAATTGCAAAGCACTTACTAACTACTTGGAACTAGAAGTGGAGGGTGGTGGTGGTGGTGGTGGTGGTGGTGGTGGTGGTGGTGGTGGTGGTGGTGGTGGTGATTGCTTTTTATGGGAGCAATGCAACTAGGCTACTAGCCACTCTTCAGAACAATCATATGAGAAAGACGGGAGCAAGCGTGACCCTTCGAAGAATAAATATAGCAGCTAAAGAAAGATATGGGTGATGAAAGACTTCACCAATCTCTTGAACTCTATATTAATGAGGTTGCATGAGCATAGGAAAATACCAATACCATATAGGAAAGATGTATTAGAAGAGACTAGGATAAGTAAGTGATAGCAGTGATGCACTCTATACGGAACCTAAGGTCGTCCCTACACGTTGCGAAGGTGTTTATCCATGGGCAAGTAGTAATAATTCAAGTACTCACGGCAAGGTTTAAGTGTCACAGCCAAGAGCTTGCGGCGACCAATCTTTGTTCAATTTGAGTAATGCGCTCCGTGTAGCTTCCAACACGATTGCTCTCTTTACGATGACCATTCGCAGTTTCATTGCCTTTACCATAACCGGTGCGCCATCAACAGTGTCCTATCTGCAGTAGTAAAGTTCGGCCGGGCAGGAGAGGACAAACTTTGAGAGTGATTTGATGGATTCTATCGAAAGGACTATATCAGTAACTCTACTAACTTTTAAACTATTTTTCGAGTTTTCAATGCAATTGTAGAATGATACTAAACTTGTATTATCCTGAATAACTATATTATGTCAAAATGTGATACCAATTTTAACTAAAAACGAATGCGAGGTATAGTTCGGTCTTTCGTGGGATTATATAACGAGAGAAAGGAAAATCCATCCATTTTATGTAATAAAGAGATGGAAGTGGCACACCGACATTAAAAGACAACAAGAAAGAAGATACAAAAATCATATACATGGGAAATATATTCGTTATAATATACAGTACTGCTTAACATGAACCTTTGGCGGTTTATCGATATGGCCGGCCGTCAGACTATTATATTTAACCTGTGATATTCTGACACTCACGACTTTGGAGTCTGACTCCATGGCTAAATGGTTAGCGTGCTTGCCTGTGTTCAGAGGGGCCTTGGTTCGATTCTCGGCAGGGTCCGGAATTTTAAACATAATTAGTTAATTCCACCGGCACAGGGGCTGGGAGTATGTGTCGTATTCATCATCATTTTATCACATCATGACGCACAGGTCGCCTACGGGCGTCAATTCAAAAGACCTGCACCTGGCAAGCCGAACATGTATTCGGACACTCCCGGCACTAAAAGCCATACGCCATTTCATTTACCACCTTGGAATCTATGCACCTCGCCCCTTCTTAGATGTAGTTTCAAACGCGGAAAGAGTTACTCATACGCCGCTTCAGGGCAACTTTGAACAGACGTTTCTCTCTTTCAACATGTCTTCCCCCATCCTGTAACTCACTACACAAGATCATGTTAGGTAGCTGGTGGCCTTACATCCGGATTACATGTCCCATCCACTGTAATTGATTTTGTGTGAGTAATGCCTCAATACCCGTTAATTTTGCCCTTCAAAGTACAGTATTTTCGAAACAGTCATTCCTCATGATGCGCAGTGATCCCAGACATTTCAGGGGGGAAACATTCTAACATCTTGATATGCCGTCGATAGGGACACCAAGTCCCAAAAGCGTACAGCCTTGTACACAGACTGTAGCTGGAGGTCATGGGGACAAGAAGGCGCGCCGACTAAGCTTCCAGAAAGAAGCTCCTGCGCTGATACGACAGATAATTTAGTCGTCCAACTGGTTTATAGATGTTACACTGCTACACAGGTACTTGAATATGTTCAACTTGAGAGCTGCACAGTTACGCCATCAGTGTTGATATCTAGTGGCACATACAACTGCTGGACCAACCTCGCACGCACGCCATTAGTTTAGTTTTATTTTGACCTTAATGTGTCTTAAAGCTCGGGGTCATCCAAAAATGTTTGTAACGAAATAGTGCCATGTAACAAAATGTGTGACGTGATGCTACCTAGCAACAGTACCTTGAGAGCTGTACAGGCCGTGAATCTGTATGGCATGGGCATGCATCAATACTTCACATCACAGCCTGCACTGTTGCTAGGTAACATAACACCACACATTTTATGGAAGACATATTTATGGGAATTTGATTTTCCCAAACATTTTTCACACTGTTCTTGAGTCTAAATCTGGTGTACAATTCATTTTTTTTTTTTTTGGCGTGTGACCTCCGTAGAGGCCTCGTGCAGGTCTTCCGAGTTGACGCCGTATAGGGGACCTGCGCGTCTATGAGGATGAGGCCCTACCTAAGAAGAAATCTAATGCTAAAATGTCACAAAAACCAGTCCCCGAGCTATAAGAATTAACTTATGAGAGTTAAAATCCCCACACGACCGAGAATCTAACCCGAAACCCCTTGTACCAAAGACCAGCATGCTAACCATTCAGTCAGGGAGCCGGACCGCACAACTCATGAAACGCTATTACACTGTTTTGATGTCCTTTCCTCGTATCTGCAATAATGACAATTTCATGAGCAAATGTCAACTGACTTCCAGTTTCAAAATGCACTTTCATAATGGCTCTGAATCTCCGTAGGTTGAAGAGGCTTCCATCGCATCGATACAGGAAATGAACGCTGTGCCTCTCAATTATACATTGAATTTAAACTATATGAAATACAGCAAAGTAGTGTCAAAACTCAGCAAAAAAATGTCCACTAATTAAGCCATGTAAGTGAGTTTTCATCAATTAATTAAATATTAGGCGCCTCTGTGGTGTAGTGGTTAGCGTGATTAGCTGCCACCCCCGGAGGTCCGGGTTCGATTCCCAGCTCTGCCACGAAATTTGAAAAAGTGGTACGAGGGCTGGAACGGGGTCCACTCAGCCTCGGGAGGTCAACTGAGTAGAGGTGGGTTCGATTCCCACCTCAGCCATCCTGGAAGTGGTTTTCCGTGGTTTCCCACTTCTCCTCCAGGCAAATGTCGGGAGGGTACCTAACTTAAGGCCACGGCCGCTTCCTTCCCTCTTCCTTGCCTGTCCCATCCAATCTTCCCATCCCCCTACAAGGCCCCTGTTCATCATAGCAGGTGAGGCCGCCTGGGCGAGGTACTGGTCATACTCCCCAGTTGTATGCCCCGACCAAGAGTCTGAAGCTCCAGGACACTGCCCTTGAAGCGGTAGAGGTGGGATCCCTCGCTGAGTCCGAGGGAAAAGCCGAACCTGGAGGGTAAAGAGATGATGATGATGATGATGATGAATTAAATATTAGGAACTAGCATAATCTCCAATAATAATAATAATAATAATAATAATAATAATAATAATAATAATAATAATAATAATAATAATAATAATGTTGTCTTTACGTTCCACTGGCTCCTTTGGGCGGTTTTTGGAGTCGCCGAGGTGCCGGAATTTAGTTCGACAGGAGTTCTTTTACGTGCCGGTAAATATACCGGCATGAGGTCGACGTATTTGAGCACCTTCAAATACCATTGGACTGAGCCAGAAATGAACCTGCCAAGTTGGAGTCAGAAGGTCAGGGCCTCAACCGTCTGAGCCATTCAGCCCGGCATTATAATCTCCTAGATATATTTTCGATGTTCCGAAGTATTCTTACTATATCTTAGGTTGTAATGCTGAAAACATGTCCTCCATTGTGCCGCAGGTTGAAGGGCTAAAGGGCCCGAAAAGGTTTAAAATTGTGAGTCCTGGATAGATCAATCAAACTAAAAAGAACTTATTTCGAAAATCACTTCCGGCCGAAATGCAGTTACGGAAAAAACAGCCTAAAATCGCTCTTTTCTTTACTCGTCTTCTTTGTTATTCAAATCCTAGCCAAATTAACTTATTTACATAATTCTTTCTGTAATGTGTTCCTTGGTTCAATACCTTCGGGCGTTTTTCGATTTTTTGAAAAATATCCACACCGAATGTAGTCATGAGAGCTTACGTGAAACCCTGCATTGACTCCCGTTAGCGCTCGTAGTGGTAGAAAAACGCAAAGTGCTAATCTCATTGACCGGATAAGGATGATTAAGAAAAGGATTGTATGTTTTAGGATTAAATAGAGAATATACTCTCGTGCTTTATTACGTAGCTCATATCCCTAGGATGTTTCCAACATGAAGTTGCTTGCCGGAAGGACTAGAACTGTGGATTTCTCTTGTGTTCTCTTCCTTGTTAGTTCAGTCGTCTTCTTCTTTTCCTACCGCTTTTTCCTCCACACCTGTGGGGTCGCGGGTGCGGACTGCGTAGCACATGTGGATTTGGCCCTGTTTCACGGTCGGATGCCCTTCCCGACGGCAACCCTGTACAGAGGGATGAAATCACTATTGCGTGTTTCTGTGGTGAGTAGTAGTGTGTGGTATGTTGTCCGAATATGATGAGGAGTGTGTTGGGACGGACGCATACACTCAGTCCCCGAGCCAGAAGAATTAATCAGACGCGATTAAAATCCGCGAACCGGCCGGGAATCGAACCCGGGACTTTCTGAACCGAAGGCCAGTACGCTGACAATTCAGCCAACGAGTCGGACCCTTGTTAGTATAGTCTATGTCTCTGAAATGTTAAAAACAAAATTATAATCTCCTATATGTTAAGTGTTTTAATCTTGATTTATCCTTGTATGAGCCCAGCTCCATGGCAATAATAATAATGATAATAATAATAATAATAATAATAATAATAATCGTATGGCCTCAGCTAACGTGTGCAGACATTTCGATTTGACGCCATCTGGCTGTCTGCTCGTCAATTTCGACGTTTTACTCTAGGTTCGCTAGATGGCAGACAGAGTAAACCGGATCTCTCTTGGGCGTCTATGGCTGAGATTTAATTAATTTTGCCGGGTAAATACTAAATGTATCACCAGAGATCTTTTACATGCCGACATCGGACGACATGGAGTGTCGAATGGACTTTTTTTCGCCCATCAAAAATCCGACTACCTCTGCCGGGTTTGAACCCGCTATCTTGGGATTCGGAGGCCGACACTCTACCACGGATCCACAGAGGCGGTGAGAGGTCACACCCTGCCATCTGAACCATTGAGGCTCCCTCTGATCCTACTTGTAATTAATTTTAAATAAACATATTTAATCATTTATGCGTGCATCATGTATCACAGCTGTGTTTGATCAAGAACGCATCCTTGATCTATTATAAGGTTTCTAATGGCACTGCCATTGAAGGTGACTCAACACATTTTTCTTGGCTAGTGGCTTAACGTCGCAGTAACTCATTGAAGGATTTCGGAGACGCAAGCATGGGGAAGGGCTAGGATTGGGGAGGTGGTGATCGTGGCCTTAATTAAGACACAGCCCCAGTATTTGCCTGCTCGAAAACAAGAAACCACGGAAAACCATTTTCAGGGCTGCCGACGGTGGGATTCGAACCCATCATCTACCGAATGCAAGCTCACAGCTACGTGACCTTAACCGCACGGCCAACTCGCTCAGTACTTTATGTATCATATTATAGGTATCTATCTAAGAACGTATACAAGAACAAGACAAGACAGTGCTATGTGGTAAAAGTAAGGGTGTATTATGCCCGAAGGCAGGTCCAACCTCCGCAGAGGTGTGTCTGAGCCAGAGTTCACGTGCGGTAGGTTGGCCAGTTCCTTTCCGCTCCTCCATTCCCTTACCCCCACCAACAGCGCTTGACAACCCACCCAAATCTTGACCACGCTCAATGTTGCTTAACTTTGGAGATCTCACGGGATCCGTTGTTTCAACATGGCTACGGCCGTTGGCAGTGCTATGAGAAATCATAGTAAATAAAGTGGAAGACTTGCTGTGCTTCCACCTAGCGAACGTGGAGTGACATATTTTTCAAGTGTTTTTGCCAAGGCTATCATGCCTTATTTTATTTTAAGTCTTGCTATGGCTCAGTTAACCATACATACTGCAGTTTGTCTCTCTCAAAGTACTTTTGAATATTGTGAAGCAATAGAAATATTATCTTTGTCATCGGGGGCAGAACGAACACGTGAAACTGGCCCCGAGGGACTTTACACTGTAAATTGTTCCCCTAGGATAATGTGTAGTGTCGGAAATACACTTATTATGCATTTGACAGATATTTGTGGTTTGTGACTGTTTATTGTGCACTTTTGTCTTTCGTACTGAAAGCTCTCTGAGAAAAAAAATGAACGAGTTCGGTTACACTAGAATACCGTCACAGGAACTCACGTCAGACGAGTGTGACAATAAAGTGATGGCGGATATTTTAAGAAGAAGAATCCAATTATCCCGGGGTTGTTACCGAGGAACAAAGGAGGATGCTGCTGTCTCAAACAGAAGAGTAGCAACAAAGAAACCTGGCATTTCCTTCTCGCTGTGTACAGGGATGAAGTCTGCTAGGGCTCGTCATATCTCTCCGTGTTGATGGAATTACGAGGGGTGTCTCAAAAGTAAGTTCCAAACCGTTTATCGTCAGTAAACGTCATGATACACCCTACGCATGTGTAGAGGCACTTTTTTTTCAGTTGGTATTTATGTGCTTGTGTCCGCCTCTGTGGTGTAGTGGTTCGCGTGATTAGCTGCCACCCCCGGAGGTCCGGGTTCGATTCCCGGCTCTGCCACGAAATTTGAAAAGTGGTACGAGGGCTGGAACGGGGTCCACTCAGCCTCGGGAGGTCAACTGAGTAGAGGTGGATTCGATTCCCACCTCAGCCATCCTGGAAGTGGTTTTCCGTGGTTTCCCACTTCTCCTCCAGGCGAATGCCGGGATGGTACCTAACTTAAGGGCACGGCCGCTTCCTTCCCTCTTCCTTGCCTATCCCTTCCAATCTTCCCATCCCTCCACAAGACCCCTGTTCAGCATAGCAGGTGAGGCCGCCTGGGCGAGGTACTGGTCATACTCCCCAGTTGTATCCCCCGACCAAGAGTCTGAAGCTCCAGGACACTGCCCTTGAGGCGGTAGAGGTGGGATCCCTCGCTAAGTCCGAGGGAAAAACCGAACCTGGAGGGTAAACAGATGATGATGATGATTTATGTGCTTGTTTTATCCAAGATCAACATTTCACAGCGTACCAATAATGAGGTCAGTAGCACACGTATGTGGTTCAGAAATTACAACTTAAGGGCCAGTTTCAACATCATACTGTACCTTCAGAGAATATTGTGCAGTGTGACGACACTGAGGTCATACTCACATGAATGTAGTGAGGAAATTTCAGCTTTAATGTACAGAATTTTTCTTTTTTTGCATGATATGGTCTTTGGTCTGCTGGCATAATCTAAATTCGCTAGGAGATTGAAGTCTTCGTAAGATAAAAAGTAACTAATGGATTTCGTTCATCTAGCTATCAACATGTGGAGCATATCCACGACTACGTAATTATGTATGCCAAGCGGGAGAGTCTCACGGACGGAGTGAAGGGGTGCGCGCTTAGCTGGAACAAAGTCAAATTAGAGAAGAAGCTGTGATTATATGATTGGAATGTCAAGAGCAGTGCTTTGCAAATATCAGGAAATACTGATCAACAGCTCACTCAGCGTGGAGCTCACGACGAGATTTGTCAAGGCACTTCTTTGGTCAGTGGTGCTACTCGTAAATTGTGGAGAAACGGGGACACTGAACTCCATTCTAACAAGTCGTATCCACGTGTTTGAAATGTGATGTCAGAGGCTGGTGCTTAAGATTCCCTGAACAGACCGAGCCATAAATTGAGATGTACTCAAGTGAATTGGTGAAGATAGAGTATTTCTTACACACCTTCGCGAAACGCGACGAACCTGGATCGGGCAGACGTTTCGACACGAAGGCTTACTACGAGACATAATGGAAGGCAAACTGGAGGCAAGAAATAGAAAGGAAGGCTACGAAATATTTGCGTAGACCCAGTGAAGTAAAAAAATAGGAGATTGCACTTTGGGACAATTAAATAATAGGTATTTCTATCGTGAAATCTGGACGAATGTCATCAGAAGAGGATATCAGCCATCTGGCTGATATACTATGGATTGATTTGCATTAAATAAGTGGCAATCGTTTGTCAAGTAAACCTACTTTCTCAGACGAACAGTGTAATAATAATAATAATAATAATAATAATAATAATAATAATAATAATAATAATAATAATAATAATAATAATAATAATAATAATAATAATAATAATAATAATAATAATAATAATAATAATGTTAAAACATTTGTTATTCTTGATTGTTCTACGTCCCACTGACACTTTTACGATTTTCAGAGACGCTCCGCAGGAGTTCTTTTACGTGCCAGTAAATCTACCGACACGATCCTGACGTATTTGAGCACCTTCAAATACCAGTGGACTAAACTGTGAAGTACCTTGGAGAGTGGATTTCAGAAGACCTCAGTGAAGCGGTTGCTGTGTAACAGAGGCGAATCAAACTAAGCAAGGCATACTATGAGTGCTGAAAACTGTATTCCACAAAACATATATCGATGAATGTGAAACTAAGACACTACAATGCAATAGTCAGACCGTCAGTCCTCTACGTAACAAAGTGCCTAACTAAGAAGACCCCATTAAGAGCCCTCGAAGTACAAGAAAGGAAGTTCCTGAGAAAGACAACAGGACTAAGGATCATACCAAATATAAGGCGATGGTACAAACTCTACCAACGTCAAGGGAAACCTCACAGATGCCATCAGAGGAAGACGGGTGGCTTTCTACGGAAACTGTCTAGAATGGACTCCCACGGGCTGTCCAATAATATCTACAATGTAGCTAGCAAGGGTGAAGGCAGTAGATCACAGTGGATCAAACAGGTAGAGAAGGATCTCGCAGAACTTTTTTTTTTTTTTTTTTTTTTGCTAGTTGCTTTACGTCGCACTGACACAGATAGGTCTTATGGCGACGATGGGACAGGGAAGGGCTAGGATTGGGAAGGAAGCGGCCGTGGCCTTAATTAAGGTACAGCCCCAGCATTTGCCTGGTGTGAAAATGGGAAACCACGGAAAACCATCTTCAGGGCTGCCGACAGTGGGGTTCGAACCTACTATCTCCCGAATACTGGATACTGCCCGCACTTAAGCGACTGCAGCTATCGAGCTCGGTGATCTCGCAGAACTTAATATTAATCATGCCATAATAATTAACAGAAGTAAATACCGTTCAACTATTAACTCCAGACCCTTCCTAACATCCTTTGCAGGAAAAAACCACAATGAGAAGAGGGAATGGTCCGAGGAACGCAAGATAGATTTCAACAAGAAAATGAAGGGCCAACAGGAAAGCACAATGCGCCAAGAAAAAAGTAGCAGCAAAACCTATTATCAAGAACATCAGAAGCGGCAAATATCGACGACAACAATCTAAAGCACAAGCACCGTCGTCCTCAGCCGGACCAAACAAATTAAAAAAACACCAGCCGACAAGAATGTCTAGAGAATGCCAGAGGCGTAGAAGCCGCTCAGCAGGGTACGAACACTGCCGGCCCTTCTACTACACATATATATCCACATGGCGTGATCAACAGAACAGGAAATTGAACAAACAGAACAGAAATAAAATCAACAGAAAATAGAACTCAGAGAATTACAGTAGGCGGAGCTTCATCTGTCCCTGTAATAATTAAGAGGGGAATTCCTCAAGGCAGTATATATATATATATCAATGATATGTGTAAATAAGTGTAATCAGAGGTAAGGCTGTTTGCACAGAGTAATAAATAAGTTACAAGATTGTGAGCAACTGCAAAATGACCTCGATAATGTTGTGAGATGGACAGCAGACAATGGTGTGATAATGAACGGGGTTAAAGGTCATATTGTGAGTTTCACAAAGAGGAAAAGTCCTCTCAGTTTTAATTACTGCGTTGATGGCGTGAAAGTTCCTTTTGGGATCATTGTAAGTACCTAGGTGGTAATATAAGGAAAGATCTTCATTGGAGTAATCACATAAATATGATTGTAAATATAGGGTACAGATCTCTTCACATGGTTATGAGGGTGTTTAGGGGTTGCAGTAAGAATGTAAAAGAGAGGGCATATAAGTCGCTCGTAAGACTCCTACTAGAGTATGGTTCCAGTGTATGGCACACTCACCAGGATTACTTGATTCAAGAACTGGAAAATTTCATGGAAAAGCATCTCGATTTGTTCTGGGTGATTTCCGACAAAAGAGTAGCGTTACAAAAATTTTGCAAAGTTTGGGCAGGGAAGGCTTTGGAGAAAGGAGACGAGCTTCTCGACTAAGTGGTATTTTTCGAGCTGTCAGTGGAGAGATGGCGTGGGAGGACATCAGTAGACGAATAAGTTTGAGTGGTGTCTTTAAAAGTAGGAAAGATCACAATATGAAGATAAAGTAGGAATTCAAGAGGACAAATTGGGGAAAATATTTGTTTACAGGAAGGGGAGTAAGGAATTGGATTAAATTACCAAGGGAGATGTTCAATAAATTTTAAATTTCTTTGAAATAATTTAAGAAAAGGCTAGGAAAACAACAGATAGGGAATCTGCCACCTGGGCGACTGCCATAAATGCAGATCAGAAGTGACTGACTGATTGAAATGAGAGATCTAACAGTGATTCCAGAAAAGTGACGCTTACTAAAGCTAAGTGGTAAAGGAGTGTCGCGTGGATAAGCGAGCGCGGCCGCCATGCAACCAATTACCTCCGTTAGCTCAAAACAGACGGAGCGGCAAACTCGTCGAGTAGACATGACTTAAAATTTGCTTTACGTTGCACCGAGACAGATATGTCTTATGGCGACGATGGGATAGGAAAGGGCTAGGAGCGGGAAGGAAACGACCGTGGTTTTAATTAAGGTATACCGCAAGCATTTAACTGGTGTGAAACGGGAAACCATGAAAAACCACCTTCAGGGCTGCCGACAGTGGGTTTTGAACCCACTATCTCCCGAATGCAAGATGCCAGCTGCGTGACCCAAACCACGCAGCCAGTCGCTCGGTGAATGGACATGTCATTCGAACTATGAAGATTGATCGTCCACACGAGACGCAGCGGGAGGCTAAATTATGTGGAGGATACAGTTCTGTATGCATATCTGTGTTCCTGAATTTATGCCGCTTCTTTCCTGCGAACAAGGTATACGTCTTTTCAGCTACTATTAGGGGCGAATCATGGAATCTAGAGCCACCGATAATCTCATACAGGCAATAGAAGAAAGAGCGCCTTTCCGGGATACTGATCGTAGTGTTCAGATATGGCGCAGACCGCGTGAAGCCATGGAGCGCAACTGTCAACATGGCACCAGACAGGCTGGTAGCAGTTCCATAATGCTGTGGGGGTGCGTTCACGTTGCATGGGCTGGATCCGCTAATCCACCTGAACAGGACGCTGACCAGTGACTGCTACGATGAACTGCCTGGTAACCACTTGCAACCCTTCATGGACTAGAACGATGAGATATTCCAACAGAATAATGCACCGTGTCATCGATCTCATTAGAGAACTTTCTGTAGAATTTCAACGACTGATGTAGCCACCTCGATCGCCTGATATGAAACCTGTCGAGCACGTATGGGGCGTGGTGGTGAGGTCCATTCATAGTCACGATACTGCACCAACAAGTAGCAGGAAGCTGTGTGAATCTATCCAAATGCATAGGTCAGAATCTCTCAGCAAGTGTTTCTTCTCCTTGTGGAATGGATGTCACGACGCGTTATTGCACCTGGCCGAGCTAGAGGAGAGCCTACATGACGCTAGACACTAGACACCTACCCCATGATTTTTGGCATGGGGGTGTACTTGTTTCGAGAAGCAGATACTTAGGAAGAGAAGGAAGATATTGGTTTGTTACTTATACATTTATGCCCCTGATTATTTACAGTATACTGTATATACTGCGGACATTGACTAACTACAAAGGGTACAAAACACCATCCAGGCGGGGCAGCCGACCAGACAACGCACGCGGTGGGATATTGACACAGGTCACTCCGTGTGAACAGTTCGCTAATGTGACTTCTGTCTATCCGTTTACAGCCTTACGGTCGATCGACCCGAATTAACTATGGATGTGAACATTGGGCATTCAGTTCAATTTACCGTCGGGTTATAACTTGCATTGACAAATAGTAACTGTAGAATAAATGCATATTCGGAAAAACTTCCTCTCGTTCGATGCTATAATGTCAAAAAGCCCTGGTCATGTCGGCGACACAGACTAGCATTTTCATTTTCCAAATCATGTTCTATGGAAAGATAATATACTGGTGTTTCTTCAATTTTGCTCTTTGTTTTACATCGCAGCGACACAGACAGGTCTTATGGCGACGGTGGGATAGAAAAGGATTAGGAGTGGGAATAAAGTGGCCGTGGCCTTAATTAAGGTACAGCCCCAGTATTTGCCTGGTGTTGAAACGAGAAACCACGGAAAACGATATTCAGAGCTGTTGACACGAAAATGTATTATGGCAACGAGGGGCTAGGACAGGCAAAGAAGCCACCGTGGCCCTGATTATGGTACAGGCCCATCATTTATTCCTGTGAAAATAGGAAACTACGGAAAACCATTTTGAATGTTGCCGACAGTGGGGTTCCAATCCGCTATCTGCCTAATTCAAACTGACAGCCAAGTGGCCCAAGCACGAAGCCACTCTCTCGGTCAAACTTCACAGTCTGACAAGGTGATGGTGGTGATTATTGTTTTAAGAGGAAGTATTACTTGGTAACCATTTTCTATTAACATTAATTAGAAGGAAAATGAGACTCCCTCGGAGTCGCAAACCTAATACCTTCGGAGTCGGAAAAGAACACGAGTTGACCAAGAGAGGTCAGATAGGAAAGATGAAAGTGAGGATACTAGCTCAAGTAGTTTGAATCAATGCCAAGCTCAGCTAGAGGCTCACTAAGTAACGCTCCCAAGATAACAGCCCCTGAGGTGCTCTTTTAGTCGCCACTTATGACAGGTATAGTAGGATAAGGGCTGCCTGGCCGAGTCCGTAGAGACGTACTCGGTTCACCCGAAAGGACGTGGGTTCGATTCCTCGTCAGGAAGTCGAAACATGTAATAAACAATATTTCCACGTCCGGGGGTGCATATGCTCCTCAGGTTCACTCAGGCTACATCAAAAATGTCTACCAGGTTAATTCCTGGGGGTAAAGGCGGCCGGACGTAGAGCTAACCACTCTACTCCACCAAGTGCCGAGGTTACGGATAGTGGAAGCCTTTATCTTCCATCCTACAAGGGCCTTCATGCCTCTACGGAGATCAGTTTGGTTTTACACCCACAGGATAACAGTGTCACGGCATTCAAGTAAGTTAATATGGATGAAGTCCAGAAATCACGATTTTTAGATAAAGTGTCCTACATCAGGTTTTAATACTGATGGGTAGAGGCATGATTTTTTCGCATTAATTTATATTCGATTTCTCGAAAAGAAAACAATTTTTCGCGTTATTTCGCGAAATAGGGCTGACCTCATCGCTTTAATTTCGCTTTAATCATTTCGTAAAATTAGTCATAAAATGTTTAATTCGTGAGATTTGTGATTTATTTATGTGAAAGATAGATAAATAAATAAAGAGAAACAAAATTGATAATCATTCATAATGCCTTATGTAATCTTGATTAGAACTATAATGTAGGCCTAATCAAGATTAATAACAAATTGCCCTAACATTATATATGGCCGTAGCTGTCACTTTACTGTATAATGCCATACCACTAAGGGATTTTACAATTTTAATTAATACGAAGAGATACTTCTGTCGAATTGAGAAGTCATTATTCTGTCATCTGTTTCTCATTATACACGAGATATTGGCATACAATTTAAGATCGTTATTTTCAATGAATTTCACTGCATTTTCGCACTTATCGCAAAATAAGTGCATTTCGCTTTAAACTGGCATAGTCGCTTTAATTCGCAGTAATTCGCGAAAAAAGTCACGGATTTCGTAACCTGAATCATATGATTATGTTTTCAAAATCGCTTTAAAATGTTTTTCGTCGCGCTTATCGCTAAAGCGAAAAAATCATGCCTCTACGGGGGTGAAATTGTAAGGTTTCTCAATTTTCCCCTTAGTGAAAACAGACGATGACAGCCACTACAAAATATTTCTCCATCGCTAAAAAAATATTAATCATAGTGTGCGCCTCTGTGGTGTACTGGTTAATGCGATTAGCTACCACCCGCGGAGGCCCGGGTTTGATTCCCGGCTCTGCCACGAAACTAGAAAAGTGGTACGAGGGCTGGTACGAGGGCTGGTACGAGGGCTGGTACGTGGTCTACTCAGCCTCGGGAGGTCAACTGAGTAGATGGGGTGCGATTCCCTCCTCAGTCATCCATGAAGTGGTTTTCTGTCGTTTCCTATTTCTCCCCCCGCCAAAATCCGGGATGGTATATAACTTAAGGCCGCGGCCGCCATGCAACCAACTACCTCTGTTACCTCTGTTGTCCTCGGACACTCCCGGCATTAAAAAAGGCGTACGCCATTTCATTTACCTCATCTTGACTCAACTCATTATACTACTTGATTAGATGGAGTAGAACACACATCACACTTGACTCCCTCGTGCCAAACGGGCAGCGCATTCGTCGAGTAGACATGGCGTAAAATTTGTTCGTCGTATCGACACAGGTAAGTCTTACGGCGACGATGGGATAAGAAAGGGCTAGGAGTGGTAAAGAAATGACCTTGGTCTTAGGTACAGCCCCTGCATTTATCTGGTGAGAAAATGGGAAACCACGGAAAACCATTTTCAGGGCCGCCGACAGTGGGGTTCGAACCTACTATCTCCCGAGTGCAAGCTGACAGCTATGTGACCCACACCGCATAGCCACTTGCTCGGTGAGTAGACATGTCGTTCGATACTATGAAATGTGTCTTACTGTGCGGAGTCTCTGTCGCCCCGCTACGTGTACACGTGATTGCCTCCTCCTTTTCCTATAATAGATACAGTTTCTTATAAAGAAGGACCGTAGGATGAACTTCATCGCTATATGATATAAACCGTTAGATCTATATATATATATAACTTGTCCTGACTGACTAACTGACTGACTGACTGACTGACTGACTGACTCATCATTGCCGAGCCAAAACTACTGGACATGAAGAAATGAAATTTTGGGGATAGATTCATATTAAGATGTAGCTGCTCGCTAAGGGAGGATTTTTGGATATTCCGTCGCTAAGGGGGTGAAAAGAGGGTTGAAATTTTAAAATGAGTGTATCTATATCCCAAAACTTTAAAAGTTTACAGATGTAAAAATTGGTATTTAGAATCTTCTTTAAAAATAAGGAAACACGTATTTTTTTCAGAAAATCGCAATAGGAGGGGTGAAAAAGGGTGAAAAAGGGTTGAATGCCTTTAATGAGGATACTTATTTCTCAGAAACTCAAGATATAACGGACCTGAAAATTGGTGTTTGGGATCTCTTTTTAAAATAAAGTAACACGTATTTTTTGTTTTGGGAAAATCCAATTAATGGGGGGGGGTTGAAAAGGGGGTGAATTTTTAAAATGAGTGTATCTATATCTCAAAACTTTTAAAGTTTATAGATGTAAAAATTGGTATTTAGATTCTCCTTTAAAAATAAAGGAACATGTATTTTTTTTGTTTTCCGTAAATCCCAATAGGAGGGGTGTAAAAGAGTGAATAATGGGTTGAATGCCTTTAATGAGAATACATATATCTCAGAAACTGAAGATATTACAGAACTGAAAATTTGTATTTGGGATCTTCTTTAAAAAAGAAACACATATATTTTTGGTTTTGGAAAATCCAATTAATGGCGGTTAAACAGGAGTGACAAACTGGGGTGAATTTTTTGAAAGACTATATCTACAGAATATCTGAGAAACGTAAAATGTCACAGACGTAAAAAGTGGGTATTTGGAATCTCCTGTAAATGTAAAGAAACGTGATTTGTTTTTGGAAACTCCGCTTAAGGGGAACTAAAAAGGGGTGAAATTTTAAAATGAGAATTTCTACAGTATATCTCAAAAACTTAACATGTTACAGAAGTGAAAAATGGTATTTTTTATCTCTATTAAAAATAAAACGTGTATTTTTAGTTTTCGGATATACCACTTGGGTGGATTGGGGGGGGGGGGGGGGTAAAAGTGACTGAAAATGGTGTTGAATTATTTTAATTAGGCTACTGATATCTCAAAAATGAAGATGTTACAGATGTGAAATTTGATATTTGGAATCTGCTTTAAAAGAAAAAGAAACACGTTTTCCCGGAAAATCCAATAAAGATTGGAAAGAATTGAAAAATTAATTGACTTAATTGTATGAGAATACATATATCTAATAAAAACTAAAGTTGTTTCAGACGTGAAGATTGGTATTTGGATCTCCCTTAAAAACACAGAAAAACGCGTTTTGGGGGGGAAACCATCTTGGGGGGCGAAGTGAAAAGGAGTTTAATTCCTTTCATGAGGACACATAAATAAAAAACTGAAGAAGTTAGAGTCGTGATAATTGGTATTTAGAAGATCCTTTACTATTAAAGAAATAAATATTTTTTGCCGGAAAATTCACATGGGCGGGGGGAGGGAGGAGTGTGAAAGGAAGTGAAAAAAGTTAATTATTTTTATGGGGATACTTATATCTCAAAACTGAAGGTAATAGACGTGAACATTGGTGTTTGGAATTTCCTTTAAACATAAAGAAACACGCCTTCTTTTATTTATTTATTTTTTTGGGGGGGGAGTAAATAAACTTAACGTCGGTGGGAAGTAAAAGGAGGTGAGACCAATTGATTTTACTGTTCATAATGTACTTATAAGGAGCCTCCGTTGCTCAGGCGGCAGCCTCTCACAGCTGGGTTCCGTAGTTCAAATCCCGGTCACTCCATGTGACATTCGTGCTGGACAAAATGGAGGCGGGACAGGTTTATCTCGGGATGCTCCGGTTTTCCCTGTCATCATTCATTCCAGCAACACTGTCCAATTTTTCATTTCATTTGTCATTCATCGATCATTGCCCCAGAGGAGTGCTTCGGCAGCCGGCACAATTCGTATTGTCGCCGCTAGATGGGGCTTTATTCATTCCATTCCTAACCCTGTCGAATGACTGGAAACAGACTGTAGATTTTCGATGTACTTATTCTGATCATAAACCGATCATTTTTAATCTTTCCTGGGTTCGTTTTCAACAGCCATCTTTTCCTTCGGAGAACGTTCTTAGATAAAAATTTAAATAATTTGAAATAAACAATAGGAATGAGATTGACCGTCAAATTGTTCACCTCTATAACAAGGTCAATAATGCACGGAAGTATGTCATTCGTATCGCCAGAAATCCCGCACACTTGCCTACGCGCGACAATGGTGCAAGTCACATTATCAACAATGACAATGGCAGCAGATGTAATTTACAGCCAAGTAGCGGTCTTGCACCTTGCTGTGGGGTCCAGAATATCTAATAATAATAATAATAATAATAATAATAATAATAATAATAATAATAATAATAATAATAATAATAATAATAATAATAATAATAATTTTCTGGACCGTCATCAAATGTGCGGACCGCGCTGGAAACGGGTCCTGGACGGGTAATGGCTAAGAATGCAGTCCGGCGGCGGGTTCAGTACCGCCAAGGCACCCAAGACGACACCACGCCGGATCTCCTGAAGAATTTGATCCATATTAAAAATGCTTATAGGAAAAGGTGGCAAAGATTTAGGGACCCAACTGACCGGGTGGAATACCTGGACCTAGCCCGGGAAGTACGAAATCGATTGCTGGAAAGAAAGATTGAACAATGGGAGGAAAATTGCCGTAATCTATTAGAAAACGAATCAGATCGCGAATTTTAGTGGATTCTCGCAGTAAACGAGTCAGATCGCGAATTTCGGGGGATTATATATCTAAAATAATAAGCATTCAATTATAAATTTCAGTATAATACCGTAGCGAAGCACGGGTACCTCGCTAGTTTCTTATAAAAAAGGACCGTAGGATGAACTTCATTCATCGCTATATGATATAAACCGCAAGATGGAGAGATAAATTTGTTATAAAAAAGGACCGTAGGGTGAACATAATTCATCGCCATATGATATAAACCACGAGATGGAGAGATAAATTTCTTGTAAAAAAAATGACCGTAGGATGAACATTCATCGCTATATGATATAAACCGTTAAATGAAGCGATAAATTTCTTATAAAAAATGACCGTAGGATGAACATTCATCGCTATATGATATAAACCGTTAAATGAAGCGATAAATTTCTTATAAAAAATGACCGTAGGATGAACATTCATCGCTATATGATATAAACCGTTAAATGAAGCGATAAATTTCTTATAAAAAATGACCGTACGATGAACATTCATCGCTATATGATATAAACCGTTAAATGAAGCGATAAATTTCTTATAAAAAATGACCGTAGGATGAACATTCATCGCTATATGATATAAACCGTTAAATGAAGCGATAAATTTCTTATAAAAAATGACCGTAGGATGAACATTCATCGCTATATGATATAAACCGTTAAATGAAGCGATAAATTTCTTATAAAAAAGGACCGTAGGATGAACTTAATTCATTATGATACAAACCACGATATGGAAAGGTAAATTTGTTATAAGAAGGGACCGTAGGATGAACTTCACTCATCGCCATATGATATAAGCCGTTAGATGAAGAAATAAATTTGTTATAAAAAGGGACCGTAGGATGAACTTAATTCATCGCCATATGATATAAACCGTTAGATGAAGAGAGAAATTTCTTATAAAAAGGGACCGTAGGATGAACTTTATCGCCATATGATATAAGCCGTTAGATGAAGAAACAAATTTCTTATAAAAAGGGAACGTAGGATGAACTTAATTCATCTCCATATGATATAAACCGCGAGATGGACAGATGAGGAGTGTCAATGCCTGATGGAATGTTAAGTCAGCTGTTGTGTTTATGTACGTATTTTTATTTGAGAGGGAGTCTGGCTCCATGGCTAAATGGTTAGCGTGCTTGTCTTTGGTCACAGGGATCCCGGGTTCGAATCCCGACAGGGTCGGGAATTTTAACGATCATTGGTTAATTCATCTGGCACGGGGGCTGGGTGTATGTGTCGTCTTCATCATCATTTCATCCTCACCACGTTGCGCAGGTCGCCTACGGCCGTCAAATAGAAAGACTTGTATATGGCGAGCTGAACTTGTCCTCGGACATTCCCGGCACTAAAGGCCATACGCCATTTCATTTCTATGAGAGAGAGAAATGTGGCACCCCCATTTGAATAGACCACGAGTCACCACTGATTTTACGCTACCAGATAGCATAGAATCAGGTCCCTACTGTGCGATCTACAGTTGAGTTCCAATTAATGACCCGATATGGTACTTTAAAGAAAAGCAGAAGAGGGGGAAGAAGAAGACCAAATACTGTGTATTCAAATGCAATTGATATGGATCCCTCTTCTGCTTTTGTTTAAAGTACCATATCGGGTCACCCCCGACGTTGGAGATAACTGTGGCGAATGACGTGAGATCTCTTGCTAGATGGAAAAGTCAACACTGTGAATTCCAGTCCATTCTTTGTATTTTTTGTTTTAAAAAGTGATGATTTTACCATTTTTGAACTAAAAATTGAAATGTAGCGGCCTGTATTTTAGGGCCAGGATAAAGCTTCACGGCACGTGAAAAAGCAGTCGGAACTCTGAAATACGCACCCAAAATATCATGTTTAAATGTTGCTTTTAGAACAAAAATGTTTTCATTCATTTTGAAATACACTTGCTACCGACAGTAGATTTGTTTTCAAATATCACAAACAGAACTCCGGTGTGACATTCTGCAAAGTTTACCGTCTTTTGTACGGTGTAAAACAGGGCCACTCAAACGCCCAATCTCTCACGCGTGCAAATCGAGCCGCAGAGATTCCGTACACTGTGCATCGGTCCGACTCGGCTCAACTTGGCTTGACTCGGATGTTGCAGTGTGCTGAGAGCGACGAAGCGTTCGGTGATAGACGGGTTGTTTATCAGTGAAATAGCGCAAGACAACAACATAATAATCGAGCAACCTGTTTCGAAGAAAGCAAAGACTTTCGAAAGTCCATTTCAATCGAACTGGGAATTTTCGTATTTTTGTCAGTCGTGACGATAAAGCCAAATGTTTAATGCGTGGAACAATAATTAAGTGATAATTAATCAAAAAGATATATATTCCTATACAAAGGCTTTGCTCAAATTCTACGAGAATTTGTCGAAGGAAGATTTTCCTAAGCTGCATCGAGAAGTAGCTAAGATTATTTCTATGTTTGGTTCCACATGCATATCTGAAAGGTATTTTTTCCCGTTTTGACTTGTACGAAAACTAGATTGCGTGCGGGTAGGCCTATTTCTGATTGTAGAGTGTTGAATGTGAGGAAAGGAACGTTAAGGACGATACAAACACCCAGTCCCCAGGCCAGGTATATTAATCTTTTACAGTTCAAACCCCCTAAACCAGCCTGGAATCGAACCGGGGGCCGCCGGTTGACAGGCGGACGCGTTGCCCTCTACACCGCGGGGCCATACAGGGCAGTACACAGTGACGCTTCTGACGGAACAGCGAGTCACTGTCTCTCGGTCTAGCCTGACGATGTTTCGAAACAACTGACACTCGGTGTTCCGCAACAACGGAACGTAACTATGCACCGGCACAGTGTGCCGAAACAGGGACATAGTGCCCAACCCTACTGAACAAGGGGCAAGTATCACCTACAGTTATCTCAGTGAGTTGCATAACTTTTAGGGTTGCTGATAGTTCTGATCTCTAATATTTATGCAATCTCACAGCAGATCCGTTGTCCGGGTAGAGAACGCTTGCACCTTCGTTATATAATGTTTGCATTCTAACCTATCTGTGCGTAAAAATCACTTCACTACTGATCAGTTTGTGACCATGTACATTCCTGACATTTTCCCAATACCTGGGGTCAGCACGTTGTATTAATTTAGCCACCTTTTTACGGCCGGATGCCCTTCCCGACGTCGACGCTATGTTGAGGGATGTATTCAATAGTGTGCACTTATGTAGTAGTATGTCGTGTGATATGACACGTTATTTTATTTGAAGATTTGTATTAAGAAGAACACAGCCCCGAGCTAGATGATTAAAACAAACGGAATTAAAATCCCTGTCCTGACCGGGAATCGAGCCTGGGACCCTCAGGAATGAAGGTTTATACCCTACCCAGGAGCCATAATGAAACTAGTATTAAATGGTATAGTTTTGTTACGGCTGTGTATCTACTGGCTACCCGCCCCGGCTTCGCACGGGACCAGTTATGAATAATTAGGTGAAGAAGTTGTTCATTATTCTACAGAATTACTCAATTCTTTACATCCTTCCGGCTTGCCACCACACAGACTGATTTTCAAAGCGGCGGTGCCTATTACACTGCTACGTAATTTACAGCCACCAGTTTCTGCAATGGGGCGCGCGAAAATGTTCAAAAAGTGTTTTTTTTTTTTTTTATGTTGAAAACATGTCATAACAGACAAAGTAGGGGTCACCATATTATGAAAAACGTAAACAATGTCCTCAATTGTGACAAACGTTGAAGGGCTTAAGGGCCCAGAAATGTATCAAATTATGAATTTTGGATAGCTCTATCAAACAAAAATTAAAAAATTTGAAAATCACTGCCCAACACTTAAATATCTAGGTGTAACATTGGATCGTGCTCTCACCTACAAACAACACTGCACGAACATCAAGCAGAAAGTGTCGGCTAGAAACAACATCCTTCGCAAGTTGTCTGGAACCAATTGGGGTACACATCCAAAGACGTTGAGAACTACAGACCTGGTTCTGTGTTACTCCGCTGCAGAGTACACTTGCCCTGTTTGGTACAGATCAAGTCATGCTAAACAAGTTGACATTTCTCTAAATGAAACATGTCGACTCATTACCGGCTGCTTGAGACCAACTCCACGAGATAGAATCTACTGTTTGGCTGGAATCGCCCCACCAGATATAAGAAGTTGTATCCATGAATGAGAGAACAAAAGCACTTGCCTCATGTGCACACCCATCGAATGGATATGAACCTGCCCACCGAAGACTGAGGTCTAGGAGGAGTTTCCTGAATGCAACCGAAGATTCAAACGAATCTGCTCAATCCACAAGTTGAGATTATGGAGAACTAGAAATCCTCAACTTGCTGGTTGGATGCTACCAATTGAACGTCTCCCTCCAGGACACGAGGAACATTGGTCTACGTGGAAATCGTTGAACAGGCTTCGCACTGGGGTTTGGTAGATCAAGAATCAATATGGTAAAGTGGGGCTTTCCTGGCACATCCAGACAATGTGAATGTGGTGAAGACGAAACCACAGCCCATTTCATGAACTGTAGTAAGTGTCCTTTAAGTTGCACAATAGAGGACTTGATGGCTGCAACACCTAATGGCCGTGATCTGGCAAAATTCTGGGCAGACACTATTTGATATGTATGTCATTAAGTACCATTATGCTATGTAAAATGTATGCTTCTGATACAAATAAATAAATATTATATTTTATTTACCTAAAATTCGTAGCTCATATCCCTAGGATGCTTTCAACCTTGAGTTGTTTGCTTGAATGACTAGAACTGTGGATATTTTTAAATACAAACTGTAACGCAAAAGCTCTTACAGTGGGCTATGTGTTATAGATAGATATATGATGTCGCCGACTGTGTTGTAGAAATTTCTGCGCTGAATAATTCTTATCTCATAATATAGATTTATCTTTAACAGTTTAGCGAGCGTAAGCTATAAAGCAGCACGAATGGTCGTTTTTCCCTCGACTTGCTTCATTAAAATCGTTACTGCTCGGCTCAAGTTGGCCATAGATGGATATTTATATGAACAGACCTTTCCAGAGAAATGCTTAATAGAATGGTGAAAACCAAATCAAAATCCATCCAGTGGTTCTTGAGATTAGCCATCACAGACAGACGGATAGGCAAGATCGAGAACTTCGTCTGGCCATCCATCTATTGCTTACATCTCAGGAATCTTCCGAAGTGTCGTTTAATGTTGTGTAGTGCAGGTTGAGGTAGCGAATGTTTAACCAAAAGTCAACAGCACTACACGCACGTTGAAGTTGAAGGTTTCTGACGCAGACAGTACCTGCCATGTACTATTGTTCCAAAGCGAACAAGTCTAACTGTACCACCTGGGGCTCTTCGCCGCAGCCCTATCCCTCCTTGGAATAAAGGGGAAAGGGTTAGCTTCGGTCGACGAGCTGCGTGTGCCTTTGGCCCTTAACACACGAGCGTTTTTTTGTCGTCGTTATCGACTGCAAAAATACGCATCTTTGTGGCAGGCTCAACCACTTCTGCAGTTCATTATGGCCACATTTTGTGGCCGAGCCAGCGACAAAATGTGGTCCGGCCAGCGACAAAATGTGGTCCGGTCAGCTTCACCGCTGGGACAGTCGGCAAGTGGAACTTCGGTCATTCTCATTTATAATAGATTCTGAAGAGGAGGCTGTACTTCTTTTGCTCATGCGAAGAAGCAGGAAAAGAAGGAAAACGCGGACAATGTGGTTACATCCAATAGCAGAAGTCCGGCAACAGTTGGGGCAGTTTCCTGCTTTATATCACGAACTCTGCAATTATCCAGATAAGTTTTTCCAGTTCTTCAGAATGTCAAACACGTCTTTCAATGAACTACTACAGGAAATAGGGCCAATTATTTCACGGACAGATACTGTGATGAGGAAGGCTATATCGTCAGTAGAATGACTCGCAATAATTAAACATTTTGTAAATAAATATATCTAGATCTTACCTATTTCATTTTTCTTCTCCGCGCTTTACTTCTGGAAGTTACTGTGAAGGACTTCACAGATCTTCTCCCATGTTCTGACCTTCTCAACTCGGTTGCTGTATGTATCACTAGCGTAGTTACATATAGCGGGTTCGGCTTGAATCTCGGCAATGAACGTATCTGTATCAAACGACTCCATCACGAATACTGCCAGCGGGAACTTGTCGCCAGGATGTCGCTCGTGTGTAAAGGTATGCCCTGCAGTCGGCAAGTGGTCGGTGGCCGGGATCGGCTACAGCTGGCGACATGTGGTTCGCATGTGGTCGAGAAAACGCTCGTGTGTAAAGGGGAGGTATTCTTCCCATTGCATTGTATGGTAACGGCAAAGCGGCGACAGCCGGCCACACATGAACCACTTTTTGTGGTCGACAACGGCGACAAAAAAACGCTCGTGTGTAAGGGCCCTGTTAACAAGACAAAAGCGTGTATGAGCACATTAAAGCTCTGCGACGCATGGAAGGGGAGGAATTCACCCTCTCCTCCGTGGCTTCCCTTGGGATCCACAGTATCAGAGTCGTCTGTGCATTCGTGCTTGCCCTAACAGACATGTTCAATTATTGAGCTACGTATTCAATTAATTTATCAAACCAGAAGATATACTATACTGAGCTAAGAAGAAGAAGAGAAGGGCCGTGCTGTTGGGGTCGCGCAGCTGTGAGCTTGCATTCGGGAGATAGTGGGTTCGAATCCCACTGTCGGCAGCCCTGAAGATAGTTTTCCGCGTTTCCCATTTTCACACCAGGCAAATACTGGGGCTGTACCTTGATTAAGGCCACGCCCGCTTCCTCCCCATTCCTAGGCCTTTCCTATCCCATCGTCGCCATAAGACCTATCTGTGTCGGTGCGACGTAAAGCAAATAGCAAATAGCAAAAAACAAAAACATATTCTGTTAAAAATGCCACGACGTGAATGCTACGTCTGTGTTGAAAACTACTCGTATACGCAAAAAGTTTTCATTCGTTTGGAACAAAGCGACGGAGTGTATGAGACTCTAACTGAATCCGAAGAAGAGCTCGTCGCTCGGGTGCTTTCAGCCTCCTACACTCCCTTGCCAGGCGGAACGCGTTACCTTCTAGGTGGCCCACCCCTCCCCTTTTGGGAGGGGAATGCAAACATTTCCTCGCTCACTCTGGCACTCTACAGGACATACCTGAACGCGGAGTCGTTGCAAAGCGTGTACTGAAGCAAGAAGTACTTCTGAATTATTATTTATTTATTTATTTATTTATTTATTTATTTATTTATTTATTTATTTATTTATTTATTTATTTATTTTTGCTATTTGCTTTACGTCGCACTGACACAGATAGGTCTTATGGCGACGATGGGATAGGAAAGGCCGAGGAGTTGGAAGGAAGCGGCCGTGGCCTTAATTATGGTACAGCCCCGGCATTTGCCTGGTGTGAAAATGGGAAACCACGGAAAACCATCTTCAAGGCTGCCGACAGTGGGACTCGAACCCACTATCTCCCGATTACTGGATACTGGCCGCACTTAAGCGACTGCAGCTATCGAGTTCGGTGAATTATTATTATTATTATTATTATTATTATTATTATTATTATTATTATTATTATTATTATTATTATTATTATTTTATTATGTAAAGTATTATTATCAAAATGAGACATAGTTTTATTCTCAACCCTCAAAATGTACTTCAAGTATTGATTTCCGACCTATCAATATTTAATAAAAACATCTGTTTTTGTCCCTTCTACAATCCCTAGAAGTTTGAGAACAGAATTATGGTACACCCTATTGTATATGGTAATTTAGCCTGTAAGATGTTGACATTCGATACCTTGGTGTGTAAGGTGGCACAAGGACAGGAAGTCTCAACAAAGAGCCAGGTAGAGATGGAAACAACGCGAAGGAAAGGAGAAGGTAGTGTGTCACTATCCCGTCTTCTGGGGCTTCCATGGGGAAGTCTATTTGTCACTGATCACATTGAAATGAAAATGGAGCGATGTAAATGTGTGCGCTCATTCGCAGTTATATATCCATTTTATCTTGAGCACTTCACTTGCGATCTCTTCGTCAGACAAGAACTTGAAGAACATCATTCCTTTGTTATTGTTACTTGGCTAGTGTCGAGTCATCTACCTACTTTAGTTTCAAATCTGGAACTAACTAATCAAAATCGTGCTAGCTGGCTGCCGGTAGCTTATGCATTTGCATTCGCGAGATAGTGAGTTCGAACCTCATTATCAGCATCTCTGAAGAGGGTTAGTTTCCCCACTGTCAATCCAGTCGAGCTTAGAATTGTAACTATAATTAAGGTCACAATCAATCAATCAATCAATCAATCAATCAATCAATCAATCAATAAATCAATCAATCAATCAATGGGGCTAGGCCCAGGTGGCATGTTCCCTATCAACTGACCACCAAGTATTTTCTGAATGATTTCAAGAAATTGGAAATATATCGAACAGTTTCCTTGAAAAATAATATTCCACTCGCTGATTTCTCTTCCTACAAATGAATGAAAATCCACAGCCTGTTTCCAGTCATTCGACGGGGTCAGGAATGAAATGAATGAAGTCCCCATCTATCGGCGAGAACAGGAATTGTGCCGGCTCCCGAGGCCTGTCGCACTCCTCTGGGGCAATGATTAATGACTGACAGTTGAAATGAAATGATATTGGAGAGTGTTGCTGGAATGAAAGATGACAGGGAAAACCAGAGTACCCAGAGAAAAACCTGTCCCTTTGGCCAACACAAATTTCACATGGAGTGACCGAGACTTGAGCCACGGAAGCTCTCCTATAAATAAATATTTGTCACAATATTTCTTCTTGAATTCCAACTTTGTTTTCATTTTTATGATCTTCCCTACTTCAAGGTTATTAGTTTACTAACGTTATGCAGTCACAACTTTGAACATACCGCTAAGTCGAGCAGCTCGTCTCCTTACTCCCAAGTCTTCCCGCTTCATCCAGGACAAACCAAACTGCTTTCCTTTGGATCTTTAGCTGTTCTCGTGTCAAGTAATCGTGCCATGGATCCCATCACTAGAACTGGACGTCAGGTGAAACTATATTAAATGCAAAAACTACTTTCAGGTTCTTATCGCATGTGAGTTGGTTTGGTCTTGTCTTCTTATGGTTCACTATTGCATGTTTCGCAGGAATGAAGATAAGCTAGGTAATACTATCGTATGTGGAAGGAGAATCCAGCCATAAACAATGGTAAGTGATCATACAACAGTTCAGCCTTAGTTGTCCATTATCGCATTGTCTCTTACGATAGTTCACTGTGGTCGATTCGAGCTGGCCCCTAGAATGCCAAAAGTTGCATAGTACATGCGTTCGCTAAATCAGTTACAACCTCGTTTATCTTTTATTTATGCTATTATAATAAATAAGATATTGAATACAAAGCTTCAAGTTTTTCGTCACAAATTTTTGATTAACCGGAAATGTCTCAGTCAAGGTCAGGGTAAGTATAAAATGCAGCTACCCTTTCCGCATCCCCCTGTGGTTTTAGTTACTATGCAACTTCGCACTCACTCGCTGATGCTGTTACTTTCTATGAATACGTTTCATTATCTTCCGACTGATTATTGAGTTAATTTTTATATCGTTTCTTCTGAAGTGTAATTGGGGGATGCAGCACTTCTGGAGACCTATGAGGCGTGTCAGGAAAAGAAAACTCTCCGAGAATGACTCCAAGTAGAGCTCAGCGACTGACGGAACTGTGTGCCGCTCGGAACTTTTAATTCTTTTTTGTTTTTGTTTCTGTGTGTACCTTTCATAATTTAATATTTTTTTTAACTAGAAGGAATTTTGCATGTTTTGTGTATAGTTATGAGTGTTTTTTGTTATTAATGGCAAACTTGAAAGGATGAAAAAGGAAAAACTTATGTTCCAAAATTTTGATCTCCTGATGTTTACCGGATAATTAAATTATCTAATACGTAATGAGCATGTTAAATGTAGAAGTAAATGGCTTGGCATTTAGAGAAAACCACTCAGCACTTGTAGGGTAAAAGGTAGCAAAATGTGTGCCTCAGTAGCTTCTTTCTGCTCTCCTGTAAAGTTAGTGAAATGTCACTTACGATAGTTTACCTCTGACGTTCAGAATTATACGCCCTCTACTTTACATCCTTCCCAGTGCCCTTTCCTATCCCATTGTGAACAAAAACCTACCTGAATCAATGGGAACTTAAACCACTTGCAAAGAAAACACTGACTGTGTGGGACTCTTGGTCACGTCATTAGCCCAGAGGCTGGGCGAATCCTGACATATCCAACCAAGCCCCATGGTGTCCCAGACCTGATGAGTACATCAAGTATTTAAGATTACAAATGTCAGCTGACGATTGTAAGTGTCATCGACACTGGCTTGTGAACCAACTCGAATCCTGAATATTACAGTCAGGATTTTTGAAATGAAATATCACTTTACTGTGGTTAAAATTCCACGTGAAACTCGAGATTCTATGATTTATGTCACAGTATCGACAGTCAAGTAGTACCAACTACGAGAGTTTCGCGGTGACGTGAAGGAATTTTTGCCAGTGACAAGTGAGTCACTCATTATGTTTTACCATTTAAATACCTGTCTGTGGTCTTCCCAAGCACTGTTAAACAGATATAAACTTAATTAGTTTAGTTATGAGCAGAGAGTCGGGATTTTGTAGGGAAAAGTTTTCATCAATAAAGGGAGCCCATAGGATAAAAATGGACTTTAAAGAGGGCTACGTTACTCCCTCAAAAGAGTGATATTTTATATGAAAATCCATTTCAACATTTATCACTTCATAACACAAGCAAACTGTTGCATTTGGAGATAGTGGGTTCGAACCCCACTGTTGGCATCCCTGAAGATGGTTTTCTGTGGTTTCCCATTTTCACACCAGGCAAATGCTGGGGCTGTACCTTAATTAAGGCCACGGACGCTTCCTTCCCACTCCTAGTCCTTTCCTATCCCATCGTCGCCATAAGACTTATCTGTGTTGGTGCGACGTAGACCAGACTACAAAAAAAAACTGTTGATCATATTCAACATTTCAATATGTTTCTGTAGCTTAGAAAGAATTATCTCGATAAATGGAAAATGACTGCTCGGCATAAGCTGAAACCAATTGTGAAAATTTGTTTTTTATCCTGAACTCTAAATCAGCACAGTATGTTCAATGTCTGTTCGCTGGTTTGTGGAAGTTACGGGTTTACTGAAAAAGAATATAGGAATTAGCTAAATTTTCGCCATAATCTCTCCAAAAAAGGTTTGAGTAAATATCTCCGGAAAAGCATAGAATTATGGATACGTTTGGGGGCTTAGGGGACGAGATCATGATCTGCGTCCAACAATATGGCAGCTGATACACCACACAACATCCCCATGCCATGTCACAAGTTAGCCCCACCTATCAGCTTTTACGTCCACCAAAATGGTCGCTGACTTAGCACACAATTTTACGACCATAAATATTCGCAAGACACGTATTATGAGAAAAAATGCTGCTGCTTTCTGTGACGTTACTGTGTGTAAGGGGCTTTGCTGTGACCTAGACGAATCGCCATTCAAATACAGTAGAAACTCGTTTAAAACACGGCGTCATTTGTAGCTACTGTATATAGAAGGCGGTGTTCTGACACAATGTAATAACGTGAGGGAGATGATGACGAACACTGGTTGCCTGCTTACCACGGTGTAGATTTTCTATCCACGCTAAATTGATGACACTAATTCCTGATAGACCCCCAGCGCAGAAACATATCCATGTTAAAAGAACCATAGTAAGAAATATTAATATGGACTGTAAAAGGGAAAAGACGAATTCAAAACCACGTAATCTGATTGGTGGAAGACCGGTTTGAGCACCGTAATTAAACAGTTCATACTGAGTGTTGAAATAAGAAATATGTTAAATAAGGGACCCTTTTTCCCTTTGCGAAAATCAAATGATCATAAACATGGCCCCCTAATTTGAGATGACAACCAGCCATAAGATATAGCCTGTATGGTTGCTATGGTTACACATTCGGCACACATTTTGTCGCCTCACGTTACACACATTTTAGGATGCTTAAATAAAAAAATAAAATAAAAAATAAAATAAAATAAAAATGTAATATAAAAATTAAAATAAATAAATAAATAAATAAATAAATAAATAAATAAATAAATAAAGACAGACAGAAAGAAAGCAGTGATGTAAAACTGCACATTTAGCGTTATTATCTGTTCAAATGGATCGACAGCTTGTCGCTCCTGTCCGGCTCCATGGCTAAGTGGTTAGCGTTCTGGCCTTTGGTCACAGGGGTTCCGGGTTCGATTCCCGGCAGGGTCGGGAATTTTAACCATCATTGGTTAATTTCTCTGGCACGGGAAGTGGGTGTATGTGTAATCTTCATCATCATTTCGTATTCATCACGAAGCGCAGGTCTCCTACCGGCGTCAAATCGAAAGACCTGCACCTGGCGAGCCGACTCGGACACTCCCGGCACTAAAAGCCATACGCCATTTCATTGTGCCGCTCCTCTCTTCAGGGAATAGGTTCGCGGCATAGCAGGCATCTCAAACACAGTATATAGTGTATAGATAAGGATGTTCACTAAAGTGGTAATTTGTCTTCTGATTAGACCACGTAATAACTGGCCAAGCAGCGACTCATATCAAGGAGTAATTAATAGCCGCGGCTCCCACTCCAACACCTTGCAAACTTTATATACCGACGTAATAATAAATGCCAGAATGCTAACTTTTAAATCAGATGACACAGATAACAGTCATAACATATGTACCAATACATCACAACGGCTTTAAATAATGCGTTAATGAAAGATATTTCAGTAGATCGTAGACATGATGTAGATATTATTTTCCTCCTAAGAGAAATGATTTCATGTAGGCGCCGTCATGCTGGTTTTTGAGATCCGAGATGTGACTACTCAACCAATTGCAGACAAGGCTTGATGACTTCAACCTCTCCAGGACATAATACTTAAAGTGTGGCAAACACCCAAATGGATGGTAGTATTTGTGTAGATTGTATTATTCTTGAGAAAACTTCGGCAGCAACTAACGGCGATACTGCCCTTGATATTCGAGAGCGTGCCAACCAAGCTACGGGTGTTGTGTGTGACCAGAGGAAAGGCTAGAAAACTGAGATGACGAAAGCCGCGAAAGTAAAGAAGTGAAGTGAAATAAATCATTCATGGAAACAACTTAAGTGATACAAACTAATGAAGGAAATCAATGAAGTGATTAAACCGTTAAAGTGATATAAACCACAAAAGGGACTGAGTGATAAGCCACTAAACTGATATAAGGAAAAAACTGAAGTGATCAAACAACTAAAGTGACTTAACCCAATAAAGGAAAGGACTGAAAAGATTAAACTATTAAAGTGACCTAAACCACTTAAGTGAAAGTAGTATAATGTACTCTAAAAATTGTAGACTATGCTATTGATAATCTTGAATTACTGTCTCTCTTAACTCTCCATGTAGCTCGCTTCGACTGCAGAAATATCGTAACATTTGAAAATGTGAAAAAACTAGGGCGTGTGCCTATGATAATTCACCGATGAACAGGCTATGCAGGATCCTCAACAGCGCTATTCAGAAAAGTAATGGCCTTGACTTCAGTCTGCCATTGCGCAAGTTTCTAACTGAAATTCATTGCACAGTTTTATAGAATCATAAAAATAGGGGAAAAATAAAACTATGTATCGCAAATTGAAGTTCTATAATATTATGCTTGTATGTGAATTGGTTCATTTCTTTTATCTTTTTACTTTGCCTGGAGGAGAAGTGGGAAACCACGGAAAACCATTTCCAGGATGGCTGAGGTGGGAATCGAACCCACCTCTACTCATTTGACCTCCCGAGGCTGAGTGGACCCCGTTCCAGCCCCCGTACCACTTTTCAAATTTCGTGGCAGAGCCGGGAATCGAACCCGGGCCTCCGGGGGTGGCAACTAATCACACTAACCACTACACCACAGAGGCGGACCGTGCGTTTTTCACCATATTAATATAAGGCTTTATAGTTTCTAGAAAAATACTTAGATATTTTATAGATGCTATTAATATTATAGGAGATTAGGTTATGTAAAATTAGAATATATTTTAGACATAAGTACCACCATATTGTCCAGCTCCATGGCTAAATGGATATCGTGCTGGCGTTTGGTCGCAGGGGTCCCGGGTTCGATTCCCGGCAGAGTCGGGAATTTTACCCATAGTTGGTTCATTTCGCTGGCACGGGGGCTGGGTGTATGTATTGTCTTCATCATAATTTCATCCTCATCACGACGCGCAGGTCGCCTACGGTAGTCAAGTCAAAAGACGAACTTGTCCTCAGACACTCCCTGTACTAAAAGCCATTCGCCATTTCATTTCACCGCCATATTAATTGTAGTTTATATGAACTAGTTGCCACAATAATTGGGACACTGAGTCCTGTAGTGTGCAATAAATAAATATATAAATAAATAAACTACTAAAAGAAAGGTCACTCGCTTCTTGCATTTGACCTCCGGAGAGGCCCACTGTAGGTCTTTCGAGTGTCTGCGTGTCTGTGAGAATGGGGTGCCCTACTTACGCCAAATTCTAATGTTGAAGACGGCGCAAACACTCGCCATCGAGTCAGAGCAATTAACCAATGAAAGATTAAGTCTCCCATCTGGCCAAGAATCGGTCCTGGGAACTCCTGGACCAAAGACTAGCATGCTAACCATTTAGCCATGGAGCCGGACACAATGAAAGAACTGAAGTGATTGAACCATTAAAGGAAAGAATGGTAATGATTTATAAACCGGTAAGGGAAAAAGCCTAAAGAAACCGAAAGAAGTGACTAAACCATCAAGTGAAGGGATGTGTCGGAAGGGTTAAATCCATCGATGGAGAATGAAATGAAATGTCGTATGGCTTTTAGTGCCGGGATATCCCAGGACGGGTTCGGCTCGCCAGGTGCAGGTCTTTCTATTTGACGCCTGTAGGCGACCTGCGCGTCGTGATGAGGATGAAATGATGATGAAGACAGCACATACACCCAGCCCCCGGGCCATTGGAATTAACCAATTAAGGTTAAAATCTCCGACCCGGCCGGGAATCGAACCCGGGGCCCTCTGAACCGAAGGCCAGTACGCTGACCGTTCAGCCAACGAGTCGGGCATCGATGGAGAGAAATTGACCTACACTGAAATTATTTTTGGATGATAAATCATATCACCTTCAGCAACTTATCTTGCTGGAGAAAATGTCCTGGTTACTAAATTTCGCGTTTCTTCTTCTTCTTTATTATTATTATTCTTATTATCATCATTATTATTATTATTATTATTATTATTATTATTATTATTATTATTATTATTATTATTATTGTACCGGGTGGTACACCCCCACGCCGCTAATTCAAACTTTGCGCCAGTTGAAACTCCTCTACTGGAGGAAGTCTGAACTTTATCTACTGTGTTAATTTTCAAGTTTCTTCAGAAGATGTCACTACTTGTAAATTTTGAAGTTTCTGAACTGGGTCGTTTTCGATGTATTTTTGTTTTGCCTGTAGTAAGAAGTGTGGACATTCTCTTCCAGATGGCACTACTGAAGAACTACAATTATGCACCCTAGTGCGAAGTGAAAGAACTGTGTTTTTTGGAGAAATTTTGAATTCATAAGTTTGTTCTTTGTTAAATTTCTTTCAGTTATTGTTTAAGTTGGCAATATTAACCCTTTCTTTCCGCCAGTTTTGAATTTGACCAATAAGGAATTTCTGTAATTAATTTTCCACCATTAATGTGTTTCTTCTTCATCTTGTGTAGGGGTTTTCGTTGTTAGCCAATAAAATTCTTGTGGGAGGGTGTTCTCATTCCTGAAACGCCTCGAACCTTCCACGAGGGTATATAAACTGCTGATTTTCTGGTCTCCGCGCCACTTCAGTAACATCTATCAGTGTGTAAAGTACGTAGCAGGGGGCGGGAAGCGCCTCTTTCTTCGGGCAGCAGTTCAGCCACCAGGTAATGGCCGTTTAATAACTTCTTTTCTTGCTAGCTCAGCAGTTTAACTCTCGGGGCAGGTCCGAAGCCTTTCTACCATGTAACTTTTCCCCTAAAATGTAAAGACACTTAGTATCAATTCTATCTTTTAAACTACATATTGGGATAGAGAGTGCTTAACCCTCTCGAGCTCCCACTCATATTGCGTTGAGGTGAACTTATTTTCACAACCGTTTCTTCCTTAACGTAATGTAAATTGTCTCCTTCTATAAGTCACCTCTCTAGTATGGGATTAGCCCTTGCAGTAACGGCCTAGTGCCAAGTAGGTTTTATATAAACCTCTCAAGTTGGTATTTTAGAGGCCATGTAATTGACCTGTTTCTTTACTTAATAGGCCTCAGTAGGTTGGGTATTTTTACCCCTGTTTTCATGTCCTTGGAGGACAACTTGAAAGTAGAGTTTGGTGTGGCCTTGGATAGGCTTGAACTTAAGAGCGAGTCGCTCTTTCTTAAATTTTGTTTTCTGCGCGCCTCGAGGAGGCTGTACTGTGTAATTGGGAGCTAGTGCTCCTGGGCATGATAGGGGTCTTCTGCCCCTTTGTTGAATTCTGTATATCGTAAGGTTGGGCTTATAGCTCAAGAATTGCGTGTCTGGCTCTCGGAGCCCAAATTCTGTAACTCTGTAATTGTACATTATCGATTTGTGTTTCGGATACTGAGTACCTGTTCTATTTGTTATTTCTTAATCTTGAAAAGAAAATATAACCTTGTTAAATTTTATCTTAACTTTAATTTCGTATTTTGAGACCTGTTCACCCCCGCACCTTCTTTCACCTCTGCAAATCCACCAAACCACGGTAACATATATTATTGTTATTATTATTATTATTATTACAAACTTCTTCGTTATAGCCTGTTATACCTATCAGTTCAGTCTTCAAGCCTCAGTGATTAGACAAAGTGTCTCCTTAGTCCTCTATTTTCAAATTGCACCTCGTCTTTCATTGCAGCCTCTTAATACAGGAAGTTGTGTTTTGTTTTTTAAATAATAAACCTTTACAGGGTGATCAAGAATAACGTGAGCCGGGTATATGAGCGTTAGAGGGTTGGTAATCCTGATAAATAATTAGATATCCTGCTCCGTTTCATTTTATCAGCTACTGAAGTTAGCCAATCAGATCGATTCCCGGTCGAATTCAAATGGCTTACTTCAGCAGCTGATGAAATGACACGGCGCAGGGTATCTAAATTATTTACCAGTATTACCAACCCTCTAAAACTCATATAACCGGTTCACGTGGTTTCGAACCATCCTGTATATAATAAAAGATCCTAAGTTCCACTAATAGGCCTACATCATCGCTTTAACTTACTGAGAGCGGTTATAGGAATGACCGGTAACGTATGCTGAGAATAACAGCGCTCAAAGAAGAAGACCGTCAACTGAACACTTGTAGATTTCCACCGTCCCTATGAATCAAAAACAATCGGCCTTATATGCTGCACTTTGTTCAATTCCTTTGTAATTTCGAAAATTAACTTTTGAAAAGAACAAACCTATCGACACACAAAATTAGTTGGTCTAAGCGAAATTCGTGAAGGCAGGTGTCCTCATTCCGAGGTGGTGCAGCTCTTTTAAGGAACGCTCCCAATCTACGTGGGCTGTGTCTATATTTTTAATCACACAGTAAGTCACTCGCTCTCCTGACAATATTTTTTAGTAGCACCTGGAACTGGAAACGGACTTCTGAAGATCTAGGTAATAGCACTAACCGTTACACTAAGGAGATGGCACCCATGACACTAGAGCCCTTGAAGGGCCATAGCCTACCAAGCAACCGCTGCTCAGCCCGAAGGCCTGCAGATTACGAGGTGTCGTGTGGTCAGCACGACGAATCATCTCGGCCGTTATTCTTGGCTTTCTAGACCGAGGCCGCTATCTCACCGTCAGATAGCTCCTCAATTATAATCACGTACGCTGAGTGGACCTCAAACCAGCCCTCAGATCCACGTAAAAATCCCTGACCTGGCCGGGAATCGAACCCGAACTCCCGGTAAGAGGAAGGCACGCTACCTCTACACCACGGGGCCGGCATGACATTGAAACACAGCGTTTATTAATGGCACTATTTTACTGCTGGTGTTTACGCGGGCTAAACCGATATCTCCAGCTGGAAAAGCATATACAGGGCTACAGATTACTACATGTTATATAGGAAAGAATGCAGTAGCCTATAGAACAGAGGTGTCAAATATTGCCCGTCGTAAGGGAAGTGCTAGAAATATTTGTGCACGCGAGCGCAAGTTTCTTCCCCTCAGTCGACTTCGCTTGTACTTGCTGAGTCAGGGCTGTCCACTCCTACCAATGCCAGGCTCCGACTACCAGTTTTGTTCTACAAGTAATGGTTGAAGCATATAGCTGCATAGGCTGTGACGTCAGAATTGACACAGTCATTTTTAATATGTGTCTGCATTTGTGTACTTTCGGTTTCAGCACGGTTACTTGGGGAGATGTAACGCATTTACGAAGCCTATATTCCTTTGTTTAAGTTTCTAAAAACATGACATTTTGCTACAGAAGCTGCCTAATATTCGGCATCATTCTGCTATATAACTGTTCATAAAAGAGTTGAAGATGTTAAGCCCGTAAAAAAAAGTCTTCTGTTTGTGCTTCATACTTTATGGCAACCTTTAAGGTAATTATTTAATTCCCTGGTACATGGTGATTACAATGACTGTTGTTTCTCGCATTTTATAAAAGCTCCGTGTTGATCACATTTTAATTATATATGAGATAATATACACTTTGATTGTACGGAGTACCGTAGTTAGGAACATGTAATGCACACAACAGTGCACATAAACTGGCCGTGCAGAAGATGACTTGCTTTCAAATTCCCCTTGTTTAAAACTGGATGAACATATAGGCCACCGGCAATCCACATTTTATGAATATCCTCCCGTTCCGACAACAGTGGCGGCTGGTGCAGAAAATCAGTTGTGTGCTGTAACCCATCCCCACTCCAAAAATTACAAACATACCGGTATGTGGTTTTCAAGAGGCCCTCCACTGAGTTTTCCACACTGAACGAAGACGCAAACATCCCCAACACATATACACATTCCTCATGAAAAAAAAACTATAAAACTATATAATTAAACACACATTAACACCTGCAATGGCAAAATATTCACGAACTCAAACACTTGGTGCGAGCGCGCAAAAACAGAAGTTCCCAGTGGTACTAACATCATTGAAATAAACCAGCAACGGCGTAATGCAAAATTACATGTTATGTTTTTATAGAAACATTCATAAACTAGACCTTTTTAACTAAAGAAAATCACAATATCATGTCCTTATTTTGACAACATAAAAAGTACAATTTTTATAGTTCATCGATTTACAAATGTGGCTATGGAATAGGCAAGTTGGTAGTATTCTATCCTGTTTGGTATTAAAAGACTTGGCGGGAACAGCTCTACAGTATTTTGTTTTCCCGTTTGCTTTGAGCGATCCCCTCGTAAATACTACCGCTGAGTCAAGAGGGTGCCACCTGCCACCTTCTCATATCGGTCGTAATGAAAGTGTGATTAGCGACAGTGCTGCATCTCTGTGGTCGAACGAAGAATCGGTGTGAAGTGATGTCTTGGCTGTTGTTTCCACAGCCTATCGGAACACATTCTCTTTGTATCGGAAACGTAGGGTACGCATGCGCAAAAGGCAGAGTTCCTGGTTTTCGGCTAAAAGCTTAGAAATTCTCGCTGAGCTGTGGTCACACAGCACCCGGCGTGGAGCTCACCAGTAGTTACCTTGTTGTGAGGGGAGTTGAATAATTTCCTATTCTTTGGCTGACGTCTTTTTCAATGCACTGTATTTGATTGTAGGTAATATTTTAAAACTAATTTATTTTTCCAACAGGCAGTGTGCTGCAGCACTTCAGCACATAGGGTACGGCCGCCCCTGTCCGAGAATGTATAAAATTAGCTATTTCACTGCTGCCCGACTGTTGTGCGGCTGAGTACACACCCCTCCAACGTCCTGGGCTAGCGCTCGTAGCAGCTGTTTCTCATGCACGCAGAACTCGTAACCTTGACATGCTTGCTATAGAATATTTAGTTTTCACGACCCCGTTGTACTTGAAATGCAATTTCAGCTTATTAGGTCGTGTTGCGTAAAAATAGTAGCCCTCATTCCACATAAACGCGCTGCGCGGTGCGCGGGAAGGGAGGTGCACACTCAGTTCTACTACGGTTGCTACAAACATTCCTACCGCTCTACCCGAACATTCAACATCTCAGGCTGAACGACTTGAGCGTCGATGTTCTTTTAGGATAAAGGAGAAAGCGGGAAGATTCTCCTGAACAAGAGAGGTGTCACATCGTTCAGTCTACTTCATAATTAAGGGCCGATTGTATGAACCGTTTGAGCGTAGATCAGAGACGAAATTGATCTCGATTCACGCAAAACTCGGATATTTGTAGTGTATAAACGTTACTCTGAGATCAATTCGCACTGAACTAAGATCACCGAGCTCGATAGCTGCAGTCGCTTAAGTGCGGCCAGTATCCAGTATTCGGGAGATAGTAGGTTCGAACCCCACTGTCGGCAGCCCTGAAGATGGTTTTCCGTAGTTTCCCATTTTCACACCAGGCAAATGCTGGGGCTGTACCTTAATTAAGGCCACGGCCACTTCCTTCGCACTCCTAGCCCTTCCCTGTCCCATCGTCGCCATAAGACCTATCTGTGTCGGTGCGACGTAAAGCAACTAGAAGAAAAACTAAGATCAACTTTGACTGGAGAAATTTCTCCGATCAAACTCTGATCACAGATCAAGGAGTTGTCTTCTACTTGAGATACAAGAGCAGCTGATTTTTAATAAAATATTACCTGTATTGTTACGATAAATGGTAAAAAAAAATACACTGAAGTCTAACCTCATACACTGCTAGCTATAGTTGTTGTCCGTATATTGGCAATATTACGCTTTTTACTGAAGTGTAATGTAATAATTCTATAACATAACCTCAATTATTTGCTTACGTTGTTTTCTTATCTCGTTCGTATTTTACAGATGTCTGATTACTCTGATATCTCGGATATATCTTCTGATGATGAAAATGATGAATTTCGTCGGGCTACCCGTGTGTTCTGTGAAAGAGTAAATCCAATGAGAGAATTGAGTGATAAGAAGTTTAAACTGAGGTATCGCTGGGAAAAAGATACCGAAGAACAGTTAGAACTCAGGTTGCATGAAATTCTAGTTAAACCTACCAAGAGAAACAACCCTTTGTCTCCAATGCACATGTTGTTACTAACTTTGAGATTCTTTGCCACTGGAAGTTTTCAGTCAGTCATTGGTGATTTACTGCATATAGACGCAGCGACAGTCTGCAGAGCCATTCATCGTGTATCTAACGTTATTGCTGCACTGAAGCACGACATTATCAAAATGCCTTCCGAACAAATTGACGTGAGGAAAATCATGCGTCATGTTTTCGATGTACAACACGTCCCTAGTGTTCTAGGCGCTTTAGATTGTACCCACATACCTACAATATCTCCTGGGGGTGATAACGTAGAAGTTTATAGGAATCGATATGGGAGGTTTTCGTTAAATGTTCAAGTTATTTGTGATGCTCGGCTCAGGTCCCTAAATATCGTAGCAAGATGGCTAGGATCTGCTCACGATAGTAATATCTTCATTAATTTACGAGTGCATGCTCAGTTCGAAACAGGAGACGTTCCAGAAGGCATAGGCCTACTCCTGGGAGACAATGGCTATCAGTGTAGTCGTTACCTGCTGACTCCAGTACTCCATGCCGAAACAGCTGCAGAGCGAGCTTATAATCGAACCCATAAAGCAACCAGGTCAGCAATAGAAAGAACATTTGGGATTGTGTAAAGACGGTTCCCTTGTCTCAGTATGGGTCTTTCTTTCTTTCTTTCTTTCTTTCTTTCTTTCGCTGGGCACATAGAAAACGAAGGTAAACAGAAGTTACCTCGTGTTTTTTTTTAACATTGACTTTACGTCGCACCGACACAAATAGGTCTTATGCCGACGATAGGATAGGAAAGGCCTAGGAGTGGGAAGGAAGCAGCCGTGGCCTTAATTAAGATACAACACCAGCATTTGCCTGGTGTGAAAATGGGAAATCACAGAACACCATCTTCTGGGCTGCTGTCAGTGGGGCTCGAACCCACTATCTCCCGGATGTAAGCTCACAGCTGCGCACCCCAAACCACACGGCCAACTCGCCTGGTACGATTTCAACTAGAGCATCCTTGTCCACCTTGGAAAAATTAGGAGAACGGTCCTTTTTCTGCTTCATTTCGGTCATTTCTTTCTTTCTTTCTTTCTTTCTTTCTTTCTTTCGCTGGGCACATATAATACGAAGGTAAACAGATTCACACTACTCATCGCGACTCGCGATACTCAACTCTTTCTGCGCTGTTGCCAGGCGCCCACATATAAACTGTTATCAAAATTGAACTTCGATTAGTTGATCTTTTTTTTTTTTTTGCTAGGGGCTTTTCGTCGCGCCGACACAGATAGGTCTTATGGCGACGATGGGATAGGAAAGGCCTAGGAGTTGGAAGGAAGCGGCCGTGGCCTTAATTAAGGTACAGCCCCAGAATTTGCCTGGTGTGAAAATGGGAAACCACGGAAAACCATTTTCAGGACTGCCGATAGTGGGATTCGAACCTACTATCTCCCGGATGCAAGCTCACAGTCGCGCGCCTCTTAGTTGATCTTAGATCAGTGTTATACAACACGACACCGGTCTAATCTCAGATCATTTTCTGAACTTAGATTAAAACTTATCTCCAGTCAATGATGTGTATACAATCAGCCCTAAGAGGACCGGGCTAGTTGGCCGTGCGGTTAGGGGGCGCGTAGCTGTGAACTTGTATCCGGGAGATAGTGGGTTTGAGCCCCACTGTCGGCAGTCCTGAAGATGGTTTTCTGTAGTTTCCCACTTTTACACCAGGGAAATTGTGGCTTAATTAAGGCCACAGGCACTTCCTTGCCATTCCTAGGCCTTTCCTGTCCCATCGTCGCCATAAGACCTATCTGTGTCGGTGCGACGTAAAGCCAATTCTACAAAAAATACCTTAAGAGCGTTAACAATTTTCGAGCAGTATGCTAGTAACGGCTAGGGATATTGTGGCATTACCAATGAGAAAATACTGGCATTTTTCTATATATTCGCTATTTCAGTATCGACATTTCAGGTTCGATATTTTTCTGGTATCGATACTATGTTATGACATTACCTATATCAAAGAGAACGTAAAAAATATTAAGGAATAGTCCTATTAATCGAGCAAGTCCGACTCATTAGCTGAATGGTCAGAATTTCCGACCGGATGGGGGTTTTTAATCGCGTGTGATTAATACTTCTTGCTCATGGACTGGGTGTTTGTGTTTTTCCCAACACTTTCATATTCATATTCAGACAATACACTACCAACCACCACAGAAACACTCAATAGTGATTACATCCCTCCACATAGGGTTGGCGTCAGGAAGGGCATCCGATCGTAAAACACGGCCAAATCCAAATGTGCGCCACAGTTCGCACCCGTGACCCCACACATGTGGGAAAAGCGGTAGAAAAAGAAGAGTCATATTAATCAAGCAATGCATACGAAATAATAATTATTAGTAAACTTCACGAGTAGTTTATTACCGTAAAAGAAAGAAGTTTACTTGCTGCTGGCCTGTTTTAGACTTTGCGGGTAAATCTGAATTACTCTTTGGCATAAATTTTCCTGCGTTGGTGTTTTCTCATGAAAGTTACTTTCAATTGCGAAAATGGCTCATCCGACCACAGAAGGCTAGAGTGTGGATGTACCTGACAAATGTAGTGAAGTGTCACAGTGTGTAAACAATGTTCTAAAAATGTTAAGTTCAGTGCAAATACAGCAAACTTTGATAACTTATTTAGATCGTTATATACGTTTCTCTTAATTATTTCGTTTTTCTTGTATCTGTAATATTCCCAAATGTAACGTATTTCAATATAATATCGGATCCTTGTATTTTGGAAAACAAATATATCGAGAAATGTCGAAATTTTGATTCGACAGTATCGGCATATCGATACTTACGATATCAAATATCAATATTTTAGTACATCGGGACGTTCTAAGTAACGAGCTGCTATTAGTAGCAGAATGGACAACGGTGCTTCCATCTGCTACAGTTTCGATTGCCCCTTGTTCCTTCCCTGTCCAGATGTGTGTCAAGGCCTTGAGCGAGCTAAACCTCACCCGTTGATTCAAGAGCATGTGGTCCACGCAGGATGAGAAACAAATATTACACTTCCTTAAATGGGGATATCGGTTGTAAAATATTTACCTGTTGGTGGGAGAGTAAGATTTTTGTTTCTGCGCATGATACAGTGATTTGCATCAAGTTCTACGGCTGGTATTACACAAACTGAAATTTATCAAAGATCCTTTGTAAAATATGTTGTGCATTGCACTACATAAAATATTTTATCATAGTTCAGCAAAAATGAAAGAAGGACAGTTGTGTGCATGTTAAGCTACTTTTAGTTTTTACTTATATCGTAATGACAAAAAATATCATAAAATGTACCGGTATGTTTTAAATGAAACATAATATAATGTAAAGTTTATATTCAATTTCAATTTTTTCAGCCAAATACAGGCTAAGTAATCCATTCGATTTCTTTTCGCGTCCAAAACTGTGCATCCTCCCTATATATTATTTGCTGGCGGGACCTAGTGTTTACAGTGCACTATGTCTTCTGGTATAGGCTAGAGCAATTTTGTTACTTTCATTGATCTGTCTCTGTCTTACCCTTGGCTTTGACAAAATGAAAGTGACTGAGGTATGAGTGATGCTAGTAATGCCATTCCTTACGCAGCCAGTCCCTGCTATGTATGGTGTGAAACTGTTGCTCATAGGGTCGGTTGGTGCATGCATTTCAGTGGGCTTGGCAGACTGATATGTAATAGCAACTTCTGGCTCGGTGAGGAAAGCAACGGGAAACTACCTCACTCCTCATTTCCCTAGTACGCCTCTTCAGTGATGCCTAGGCCATCTATGACAGCTGATGGCGGAACTGTTGAGCACCCAACCAGCCTTTGGGCTGATGACTAAACATACACATCCGAATAAAAATCCATCTGTTTCATTACTCTAATTTATTTCAGTATGGCCTAATTGAGTAGCCTAGTTACAAACATGGCCAACTCCATTTTTTAAAAATCGGGGTTATTGCCGATTCATACAGTAAAGAATAGGGGGAATCTCATTAGAAGATTAGTTAGTACCAAAATCGGCCATAACAGTGTTAATTTAGCATTATAAAATCAACCTAAGTTACATAAACGTCCAACTCCTTAAGGCATTGGTAACAAAATCGACCAATTCCACGTCGACCAATCATAAGTTTCAATTTAATCACGTGACTGGCACAGATGTTTGTGGGAACTGGAAGTAAACAGTGGTTGTTGATATTGTGTGATATGAACGATTGCTGTACTAGAAATGTTTAGCTGTTGTTAATAGTTTTATTGTACCGTAAAAGGAATTAGGTAATTATACATCAAAAGGGTACTTTGTGATATGGAGAAAAATATCACTGGCCATTCTTACATGCCGAGCGATAGAGTTTTTGGAACAATTGTAAGAGATTTAAAGAAAGTGGGTACAATTGTTCAACTAGAAGACTACCACGATGTTTTTAGGAAACATGGAATGGTAAAACTCCTGAAGATACAAGATGTGAGAAATTTGCTTCAGAAACACTATGGAGAGGAGTGGAACAAACTTGAGAAACTGAAATGGTTTCAAAAGATTATTGACGAAAATGACACCAAGCCAGAGGTACCTGCAGAGGCTGATTGTTGTGAATGTCTCATTCAGAATACTGAGGGTGATTTTGTTGTTGAAGTGATTGTGCAGTTTCAAAAAACTGAAAACTATCATAGAATGTATGAAAGATCAACTTTCTTATATTTGTCTCATTTATAAAATAATCGCATTTTCCTACTTAAAATTGACAATTTTACATATTACATGTTTGTTGAATGCATCTGTCATAAATTTTAGAATTACTGACCATTTTACTATGTTAAATCAGTGCATTAGGCGTGGAGTTCAGTTACAAAGGTGGCCAGCTCCATTGTTTACTTACAAACTTGGCCAACTCGATATTTCAACAGTGATTTTCTACTTAACTATGGAATATCATATAGTAAATATGTTTCTAATATTGCTGAGAATCTGCATTCAAAAAATTAACTCAAAAGGTAAGTAGGAAAAGTATTAAACAGTTTTTTGCCTCTCCTGAAAAATTTTAAGAAGTGGAGGTGGCCATGTTTGTAACTGGACTACTCAAATGTACACACACATATTTAAACACACACATGAATGGCCACACTCACTAATTAAAAGTCTATTCACAAGTTACTGCACCACAGGCGGTCCAGCCTGTTGTTACCTGGGGACGGCTAATCCTTATTTTCACTTCCCCAAGTCCAGTTAAGTCATAGAGCAGCTGTATGTAGACCGATGGATTTGAACACAATGCCACTGGCTACACAACACACGATGACTCTTCGTTGGTTCGATTCCACAGATAGTCCAGTAATTCACAGAGTCACATGCAGTGAACAACTAAACACCTCGACAGTATTCAAGAGTAGGACGATGCTCACAACAGGGAACATTAACACAGGTCGATTTACCGTCACACTCGCGATTGCGGCTTCCCTCACTGAGTCGCAGTCCACAGAAATACACGAACATACTGTACAGTCTTCCGTTCTGTCATCTCGACCTATTCACTGGTCTCTCCGACACCAGAACGACAGTTCCTTGTTCAGACCTTGATTGGGACACCAGCGACAGCCCACACCTCTTTCTCTCTCAGCCCAGCCACCGAACCCTAACGGACTGGGCCTCTCTCTGACGCAGTCCAACCTTGACTCCACCACAGAGCACGGAACCCTACTGCCCCTGTACGCGGCTAGCCTCCCTTTTTATAGCTCGGGTGACTTCCGCGAGAAATTTCGTGAGTTCACTAGCGGCAGAACATTCCCGTTGAATCTCCAAGAAACTCACAGGTAAGCCGGCCGACGAGAACAACATACGGAAAGGCCGGCACCACCCTACAAGCTGGCTGGGAGATCCCAAGTCGTCTGAGTCACTAGCCCCTTCCTAGAAGTACCGAAAGGGGCTACCACGGGGCTGTCACGTAACAGTATGTATCCCCTCCGCTATGTTTAAATACACTTACTCTTCCAAATTTATTTTTACTCATGGTGTCTTGTATTGTACAACATTTCACATACTGAAATAAACAGTTCTTTTGTAGCAACATTCCAACTGAACTTAAAATCCACCATTTTGGATTTAACACATCAATTTTATCGAAGAAACTAGCTGATGTACCCGTGCTTTGCTACGGGATTGGATTCTCAGAGAGACTGACCTTGTGGTTTTTCTAACTGAAGTCAACATAGGTCATTCCAAAAACGCCGGTAGGAAAGTAGCGATTAAAAGCAATGATATCATATAAAATACTCGATCAAATGAAAAACCGCACATTTTCTCACTTTTAACGAACAGGACTACGCAGCCGATCTAACAGTCCAAAGTTCCAGAGCTGACAGCCGTAATTCGTGAACACCCTTCGTCTTTTTCGGCAGGGAGGGGGTCGAAAACGGCAAAAACTATGCCCTTCTACTAATCTGTTTCCTAGGAGTACCCGATGAGTCGGAAAATCTTAATTCACTACACTGGCGGCGGAAAAATCTATCTGACTTGGAAGCAAATTTTTCCTCCAAGCCAGAGGAGAAACCCCCTCTTCACTGTTAATTTGGAATAAAATGAATGTAGAATTTAAAAAAGTTAAGAGGAAGAAGCTTTTTTTAAGAAACGGCTCTTTTCAGGGTTGAATTTTGAGTTATTTCGTGAATTGTGGTGCTATAATTTGGACCAGGCAATACTACTACTACTACTACTACTACTACTACTACTACTACTACTACTACTACTACTAAGTGAGCCTCTGCCTTAAGTATGCACACTGCTCATTCAAAACAGCACGTCAGATTAGGGATCGAATAGCTGGAATACTATGATGAACTAGTGTGTTACGTACCAGCTGTATCAGAAAATGTATGAACCAGAGGAATGGCATGCTAAAGAAGAAAGTTTTCTAACTCCCCGGCTATTTCCCGCCAATATTCAGTCAGGCTGTTATACTCGGTACGCAGCAGTAATCCCATCTATCGGAGTTGAGAGGCAGCATAAGAGACAAAGAACATCACCACAAACAATGGTCAATGAAATGTTATTGTTGATCAATGATATGCGCTTTCGATATTGTAGGTCTTGATATTTAGTTTTCTTCCGACTCGGAAATACCACTCTTACCATAGTCGGTACGGTAAAACTGAATAAGAAATAAATGATCGGAAATTGTATTCCCTATAACTTTTGTTATGTAATACTTTTTGATAGCAGCAATAACATATGTATTTAAAAATTAAATTTTAGGCGCCTTCCCCTAAACTACATTTTCATCCAGGGTGAATAAATTTGTTTATAGCTTAGACTGTTGTTTCTTATTCCCCGACTCTCTATAACGATCTTCATTACATTCTGTTTACCCATTTTCTCGTAGCTGGCGTTGATATGGACTTACAACAAAATTACAAATTCATGAATACCTGTGTTATCACAGCCGGTACGATAAAAATGTATAAGACATAAACATCCGGAAATTTAATTCTATATAATGGTTATGTAGTATTTATCGTTACAATCACTATTAACATAAATATTTTAAAATTAAATTTTAGGCCTTCCCCTAACCATTTCTACCAGTGTGAATAAAATTATTTATGGCCTAGATTGTAGCGACTTATTCCCCGACTTTGCATACCGATTTTCATTAAATTCTCTTTAGCCGTTTTCTAGTGATGCGTGTACAGACAGACAGACAGACAGACAGACAGACAGACAGACAGAAATTACGCAAAAGAAAAAAGTGCATTTTCTTGTTACTGTGGACATGACCGATACAGAAATACCATTCTTTTCAAATTTTGAGCAATGTACAGACAAAACTCTTATTTTATATAATAGATTTTATAAAAGTATATTTTTAAAATATCTCTCCATTACACTGTCAGTTTATACAGGTGGCTTGACGCCGGACCGACATAGAGCTCTTACGGCGACGATGGGTTTGGAAAAGGCTAGGGGTGGGAAGGAAGCGGACGTGGCCTTAGTTATGGTACAGCCCCAGCATTTCCTCGTGTGAAAATGGGAAACCATCTTCAAGACTGCTAACAGTGGGGTTCGAACCCAATATATCCTGAATACAAACTCGCAGCCGCGTGCCCCTAACCACACGGCCAACACGCTCGGTATATATTTTAACAAATATGTTGACAAACTTCTTAGATAGTGTAATACTAGTCTTAGTGCCGCCCTGTATGTGAAAGAGAATATAGACTTTGGTGTTAGAAATGTTTAAAATACTTAGCTTCTATGCCAGGTGAAAATCGAAATGATAGGTAGGCCTACTTAACGCATATGATTAATATGAGTGCAAGGAAGTTAATATATTACTTTTCCATCTAGCTGGAGCGGGGTAGATGACTGTATTAAATTTGAGAGATTGATCAACAAGTACAGAAATGGATAATAATAATAATAATAATAATAATAATAATAATAATAATAATAATAATAATAATAATAATGTGCGTCTGCCCCTTAATCCCGCTTTTTGGGACGGGATCGGGGATGCCCTTCCTGACGCGAACCTCAGTCGAAGAGCTAATGAAGATGAAATTAATGATTGTGAATGAAACTGGAAAAGGAGGTGGAAGGAATCCACTGTGGCCTATGAATAGGAAATATCCGGCATTTGCCTGGAAGTGAAACCAGAGAAAACCATTCTCAGGACGTTCAACGCCATTCGTCTTCCCAATTCAGGCTTTGGCACCATAGCCGTACGAGGCTCGTTAAAACGCGCAGCTAATTCATGCGGTAATAATAATAATAATAATAATAATAATAATAATAATAATAATAATAATAATAATAATAATATGAAATTCCCCTTCAGGAAAATCAAATAGAATGAATATCTTTCAATAAAATGTTGGACGCGATGTTACCTAACAACCGCGCAGGCTGTGATGTGAAGTATTAATTGATGGCCATGACATACAGCTCTCAAGGTACTGTTAATAGGTAACATCACATCACCCGTTCTGTTACATGACACTATTTCGTCACATAAATTTTCAGGTGACCCCCCCGCTCTAAGACATATTTATGTCAATATAATTTCTGCTCTAATTGTCTTTAGGTTGGCTCTACGGCGTAGTGTACTCAGCAGCCGCTAGATGGCACGTTGTCTACGGTACACCCTCAGACCAAAAAAAAAAAAAGGATCACGGAACGCTCAGGGGGTCGAGTGCTGGCCTTCTAAGCTCCACTTGCCGGGTTTGTTCCCGGCTCAGTCCGGTGGTATCTGAAGGTACTTAAATACACCAGAATCATGTCGGTGGATATACTGGCACATTAAAGAACACCTATGGGACGAAATTCTGGCACTTTGGCGTCTCCTAAAACTGTAAAAGTAATTAGTGGGACGTTAAACCATTATTATTATTATTATTATTATTATTATTATTATTATTATTATTATTATTATTATTATTACTAGAAAAGCATGATCAGAAGTTTGTTTGCCCGGGCTGAGTGGCTCAAACGATTGAGGCGCTGGCCTTCTAAACCCAATTAGACAGGTTCGATTCTGGCTCAGTCCGGTTGTATTTGAAGAAGCTCAAATACGTCAGCCTCGTGTCGGTAGATTTTTTAGTACGTAAAAGGACTCCTGAGGGACAAAATCCCAGCACCTCGGCGTTTCCGGAAACCGTCAAAAAGTAGTTCGTGGGACATAAAGCAATAAATAGACGTTGGTTGATTACAAGTTGTCTGTCTCCTTGGCTGAATGGCCAGTTCAGAGGGTCCCGGGTTTGGTACACATCTGGGTCGGAGATTTAGGCTACGTCCAATTGATTCCTCTGGCTTGAGGGACAGGGTGTTTGTGCTTGTCTCCATACACACTCCTTCACTTATACACAACATACTGCACTATCAAGCACCACAAAAATATGTTATTGCGTAAACACCCCTCCGCATAGGGTTGAGATCAGGCCAGTAGCGGGGATTGGGAATTAAAAGTGGGGGAAATGGAGCAGAAAATTTACAGACAACAAAAAGTACCCGGGTTTTGTGGGATATAACGCGCAGGCGGGGAATACATCAAACCTAAAAAAATAAGAAGCTACAAAATGGTATTTTTTATGCGCTCTCTCTCTCTCTCTCTCTCTCTCTCTCTCTCTCTCTCTCTCTCTCTCTCTCTCTCTCTGCGCGAATTTCGACAGAGAGATAAAGGTTTACAATTTACAAACTTAAGTGTGGTAATAGTAGTTTTTTTTTAAATTTAGACTCAAAAACACACAATAAAACTTTCACCAAAGAACAAAATTACACATGTATTACAAAATATGAGTACGGCGTAATTATGCAAATAAAAATCACTTAGTACTTGATTACACACTAAGAATCTAGCAGACACTAAAGAGACTGCCAGACTGACGAATGGGCGCGATGGGCGGGTGAATGATAACTCTGTGTCCATGACCTTGGTAAAAATTTACCCCTGCTACCCTTCCTCATATCAGATGCAAATTAACTTCAATACAAAATCCATCAACAACACACCTCCTTGTTAAAGAAATTCAAATGCTGTACCACAAGATCAAGATTACAGAATAAAATGTTATTAGCAAAAGAGGCTACTAGTCTTCTAATCAACGAACGTCAAATTGCCACGCCACTTTCTGATATCATCGCTTATATCAAAATCAAACTACACGAACAATGGAAAATGAACTGGCTTAAAACTTCCACTAGTAACCTCCAAAAAATTAAAAATGATATCTACGAGAACATTGAGGATGGTTGCCTAGTTGTACTTCCTCTTAAAACAATAATCACCACCACCACTACAAGAACATATCCTCTCCAAAACCTCACCAGACATGAACAAGTCTTAATCTCCCGACTAAGGATAGGACACACGAAGATCACCCACAACTATCTCCTAGAAAAGAAACAACCTCCCACCTGCAGTATATGTAACTGCTCTCTCACTGTCAAGCATATCATCTCAGAATGTCAACTGTATGACCATTGGCGCCAACACCACAACATACCTAAGGAAATGGAACTGACACTGGGTTCTCCAGCACTGAGTCATCAAGTCATCAACTTCCTCAAGGACACTGGCTTGCACTCCAAAATCTAATTACATTATACTGAATTATTTTTTCCTTTACATTTTTATAATTACATTATTATTATTATTATTATTATTATTATTATTATTATTATTATTATTATTATTCTGTAATCATATGTAAGAGTCGCGATAAGACCTTGGAGTTAAAGCGACTATATAAACAACCCTAATAAAAATAAATAAATAAATAAATAAATAAATAAATAAATAAAATATCACATGCAAAGTTCCACTACTTGCTGTGGCGTTATGCAAGTCGGTTAGCCACGGCGAACGACATTTTGTGAGAATTTCCGCTAATACTTTTGTTAATAAGTAAAGAAAATAAAAGAAAGCATTAGCTGATAAGGCTGCAGGGTTTCTACAAATTGCTTTCTTTCTTCTTCTCCTTCTTCTTCTTAATCTGTTTACCCTCCAGGTTCGGTTTTTCCCTCGGACTCAGCGAGGGATCCAACCTCTACCGCCACAAGGGCAGTGTCCTGGAGCTTCAGGATTTGGGTCGGGAGATACAACGGGGAGAATGACCAGTTACTCGCCCAGGCGGCCTCACCTGTTATGCTGAACAGGGGCCTTGTGGAGGGATGGGAAGATTGGATGGGGCAGGCAAGGAAGGGGGAAGGAAGCGGCCGTGGCCTTAAGTTAGGTACCATCCCGGCATTTGCCTTGAGGAGAAGTGGGAAACACGGAAAACCACTTCCAGGATGGCTGAGGTGGGAATCGAACCCATCTCTACTCAGTTGACCTCCCGAGGCTGAGTGAACCCCGTTCCAGCCCTCGTACCACTTTTCAAATTTCGTGGCAGAGCCGGGAATCGAACCCGGACCTCCGGGGGTGGCAGTTAATCACGCTAACCACTACACCACAGAGGCGGACTGCTTTCTTTTTTAAGAATTCCTATAGGCCTAATTCCTTGTTTAAGGTGGCTAAAATAGAATTAAAACGCCATGTTTTCTCCACATAGTGGGGGAGGGGGGCAACTGCTCCTCCTCGCCTCCCCCTCCCTAAAAGCCGACACTCTGTCAGACAGTCATGTTTGACAAATTTCACAGGCCTCGACTCCATCAGGATGTGAGAGGAGCAGAAAAAGCAGCAGCAGAAGAAGAAGAGTGCGAATATATCAGTCAAGATAAACGATATGAGCAGAAGACAGAATAGGGAGGTGATAGGTGCTTTAAAAAACTGAGATCCGTGTTGTTGACGTAGCCTTCTTAAGCAGATTCTCCCTTAAAGGTGGGCTGTGCGCTGGGTACTGTGTGGAATAAATTATACATAAGTGTACAGTTATACCATACATCAAGTCCCTGAAACTGACCTTGCAATTTTAAAATCTCTCAGCCCGGCAGGAAATTCTCGAACACCTTCCCTACCACCATTTAGCACAGAGCTAGACATCACTGGCTAAATGGAAGATACAAAGCACAGAATGATAGTGGAGAAAGGACGTCCGACTCTTTGGCTGAATGGTCAGCGTTGATGCTTTCGGTTTCAGAGGGTCGGACCGGGGATTTTAATCGCGTGTGATAAATTACTTTGGCTCGGGGACTGGTTGTTCGTGTTTGTCCCAACACTCTCCTTTTCATATTCACACTACACTTCCAACCACCACAGAAACACACAAGAGTGATCAATATCTCCACACAGAGTTGGCGTCAGGAAGGGCATACGGCCGTAAAAAGCGCCAAATCCACATGTACGACATAGTTCGCACCCGCGACCCGACAAGGCGTAAGAAAAGCGGTAGAAAAAGAAGACTATTTTGAAGAAAGGACCTAGATATTTATGGAAGTGCTTTTCTTTTAGCGAGAAGATAGACATAGATTAGTTGCTGACTTTTCATCCAGTTTGGATTCCAATTCTCGTGGATACTGGGTTAGAATTTTCGTTTGAAAGAAAGGAAGTGACCTCCTCAGAAAATCCTCGGACAAAACTCGAGATGAGCCGAGTGACTCCATCTGACCCCGGAAATAACTAAGAGAAGTTGAAATTTGCATGAAAAGTTAGAGAAATCTTTATGACAAATTTGAGCAAAAGAAAAGTAATTTTGTAGAATTGACTCCAAGGACTGCACGAGTGATCCGAACAGGAGAGATTTAGGCGTAAGGCTGCGATAGAGTTTGATATCTGTTATATCTGAACAGCTTTCTTAGAAAGAACTTGCTGGAAATCAATTTTCGTAGAATTTGAATTTATCTGAAGATGAATGAATATTTTTTTTAAATAGCATAGCAGTATCTTAGATTGGCATTTAGAAAGATATAGAGTCGAACCTAGATATCTCGACTAAGACCGCCAACTTTGGCTAAGAAAGCCAGCCTCTACCATCTGAGGCACTTCGCGCGGAAACTATAAACTTCAATGCTTCACAAGTTGTAAACAACACCTGGTTTTCAATGAAGAATGCCCTCACCTTAACAGCTGGTCTTCGCGGACATGTGATTACACTTCAAGCATTTATCGAAAAGAAGCGATCCTCCTTAGAGCTAGATTTAAAGAATGGCTGTAGACACTTCAGCTTACTGATGATCTACATGAAGTACACAATAAGTTTACTCACCATTCGCAATGTGTTGAAGGGTGTCGTATCGCCAACGCGCACCATAACCGACACAGTCTCACACTTGGCGCACAACACACTGCCCGCTGCCGGCCTACGACTCCCCCTAGCCTAGCACGTGCTAGCCTGTCTCTACTGCGCCTGCGCGGCCCGGCCTCGTCCGTCCTACCCCAACCCACAAGCTCTTCCACCGTTAGCAGGACCGGCTGCTCCACTTTCACCTCTCGCAGGTAAAATTACTCACCACAAAAAAAAAAAAAGTAATTCTAAAATAATATAAATTGATAAACGAGGAAATTTGTGAAATGTGTATCTTTTAGTTAGGATTCCTTCCTTATTATAACAGTCCATAGGATTAATATCAACGACAGTAATTTAAAATACTGTAGTTCGGCCAGGGTGCGAAATCAGAAAGAAATTGGGGGGTTTAACTACTAGTGTGTATTTAGGCACTGCCCGGTGGGGGCAGGGGGTATATCATTCTCCAGTAAATAAATCACCCCCTGTCCCAGATCTATTGGTTTGAATTCTGTTGTTATTCCGTTTGTACACTCCTTTTAAGTGAAACTCGTCCTATTGGCTACCTACCGGAAACACACCCTCTCCAAGAAGTATAAATGTAAGCATTTTAGCTTTATAGGTCAGCAGTAATTTAAGGTTTTGGCACCAGGAGAAAGATAAAAAAAGTACTATAAAGTTCTCATTTGGATTTCCTGCAAGTAAGGTCTCCATAATTATTCCAGAAATATATTGAGCAGTTTACCACAGTTTGAAGAAATCTTATGTTTCAAATTACACAATATGTGTTTATCTGTTAATATCATGGCAAGATTGCGTTTCGTTTATTTATTTATTTATTTATTTATTTATTTATTTATTTATTTATTTATTTATTTAGCTATCTTACCTAATTCTGAAAAGGATCTGAGTAAGATGCTAAAAACACTCAACTAATCCCTGGAAAAATTTAAATTAAATATAAGGAAAACAGAATTCATGATAATAGACAAAAAGAAACCTACAGGTAGAAAAAAGTTTAAAATTAAATAACGCACTGACAGAACAAGTCACAGAATTCTCCTGTTTGGGTAGTGTAAATACCTCTGATAACACGTCCCTTTCGGAAATCAAGACAAGAATAGAGGTAGCAAAACAAGCCTTCCTAAATAAGAAAACTTATTGCTATACAACCATCTCGGTTTGGAGCGAGAAAATCATTCCTCAAAACCTTTGTTTGGAATGTGCTACTGTATGGATGCGAAATCTGGACATTGGGGAAACAGGAAGAAGAGGAAAGCGAAGTTCCTTGGACACGTTTTGACACATGACTTTCTTCTCCAAATCATCATTGAAGGTAAAGTACTGGGAAAGAGACTCACGGGACGTCCAATGATGCCATACGTCAGGAACTCCGTCGATGAACTGGTATGTAGTTCAGATAGCAACATGAAGAGGCTAGCAGAAGATCGTCAGATGTGGCTACAGCGACAGAGCATTTGCCTTTAGTAAATAATGCTGAATATTTATTTATTTATTTTTATTTATTTATTTATTTATTTATTTATTTATTTATTTATTTATTTATTTATTTATTTATTATGCCTTTATAGGTGGCGAAGTTAGGGCCCTTGGCCCTCTCTTACACTTAACCACTGTAGTGTTACATCATTGGCAGCAGAGCTTAAGGGTATATAATAATAATAAATAATAATCTACATAATAATACATTACACTTTTCTAACGCATAGTCATTCACTCATCCAATCATACAAGTTAGTCAGCTGCATTCTGCAGGTAGTCTGGGCAAGCTGTCTTACATTTAAGTAATGAGGTGTTTGTACTGAGACTGACAGGCAGGGAATTCCAATCTAGAACCCGTCATAACAAAAGAATTCTAATACATAGAGGATCGGTGAAAAGGAATAGAAAGGGAGGAACCAGAGCGGGTATTACTGCTGTGAAAGGAGGACTAATACTTTAATTTTTTTTTTTTTTTTTTTTTTTTTTACTATTTGTTTTACGTCGCACCGACACAGATATGTCATATGGCGATGATGGGACAGAAAAGGCCTAGGAATGGGAAGGAAGCGGCCGTGGCCTTAGTTAAGGTACAACCCCTGCATTTGCCTGGTGAGAAAATGGGAAACCACGGAAAACCATCTTCAGGGCTGCCGACAGTGGGGCTCGAACCCACTATCTCCCGAATACCGGATACTGGCCGCACTTAAGCGACTGCAGCTATCGAGCTCGGTGACAAATACTTAAGCATATATGCCTTCAGAGAGCAGTCGGTATATATGTATCAGTAGTTGATACGTCCGTCGTTTATCAGGTTTCAGCCATGCAATAGTGTGATAGTATGGGATGACATGTTTAAATAAATCTAAGGCAACAATTGAGCGATTGCTGAAGATTTGAAGTCTGCTCCTTTGTTGCTTCTACAAGAATAACGTCACCGTAGTTGAAGATGAGAAGCACTAGTGATTAAGTTCCCTTTGAGCGCCGCGTGCTATTACTGTTTTCCTATCGCTGAGCGCCAAGGCCACTTTCCGTTTCTTGCAAGCTTTTGTTTGATCACTGACAGTTCAGCTGTTACTGTAGGTAGAAACTTGAAATATTCGTTATTATTATTATTTTACTAATATGATTGCCTATACGAATAAAGCCTTAGTCAGTTCATTTATGAGCATTAGTAAACATTTGGCAACCAAAACCCAAAAATAATAATTAAAAATAAAACAAAACGAAAGTTTAGCAATAAAATTTAGGTAGAAGATTTTTTTTTTATACATTGCGAACATATTTATTGAATAGTACAACTTATTACGAAGCTATATTAAAATTTCATTCATTTTGTGCCTAAAAAAAATATGTAGTAAAAATAATTAATTTATGTACAAACGTCTGTTACATGACACTTACAGTACATAACATACTACAAATAATAATAATAATAATAATAATAATAATAATAATAATAATAATAATAATAATAATAATAATAATAATAATAATAATAATAATAATAATAAAATTCAGACCGAGCGAATTGGCCGTGTGGTTAGGGGCGCGTGGCTGCGAGGTTGCATCCGGGAGATAGTGGGTTCGAATCCCACTGTCGGCAGCCTGAAGATGGTTTTCCGTGGTTTCCCATTTTCACACCAGGCAAATGCTGGGGTGTACCTTAATTAAGGCCACGGCCGCTTCCTTCCTACTCCTAGCCCTTTACTGTCCCATCGTCGCCATAAGACCTATCTGTGTCGGTGCGACGTAAAGCAACTAGCAAAACAACAACAATAATAATAATAATAATAATAATAATAATAATAATAATAATAATAATAATAATAATAATAATAATAATAAAATTCAGTACAAGTATATTTTCCAAGGCCTCTCAAACACACTTATGTTTTGTCAAGCACAATGGATATATATATAACCATTTTCAGAGCAATAAATGAACAAGTAAAAGATCAAGAACAACTAGACACAGAGCGGATAAGTTGCACGGCCGCGCCAAGTAAAGCCCACCAATAAATTTGCCTCCTGATTGGACTAATATTCTAAAAGAATGGCCTTGAAAATAAACGAGGCTGTTTATTGTAAAAATAGTAAGTCTTTACTAACTATATTTGGAAATTATGAAAGGAAATGACTGTTACTTTTAATAATAAAATATAAATATTGAACGTCCTTTTGAAAGGACGTTGGCATTTTTTTAGATGAAAACCAAAGGGGTTTTCAGAAGGACGTTGACGCTTAGAGGGTTAATAGAAAATGAATAGCGGCAAATATCACAGCAGTTTGAGGAATTATGGAACTTTGTGAACTCTTTTGGTGCTTCAGGCGGGAAGCACGCAAAAGTTCAAACTACTATAAACCACCTGTGGGATCATTCTCCTATAGTGATACTAGTATTAAAAACATTTAACATTCAATGTTTCCAACATTTCAATCGATGAAATTAAATGATGGCTTCAATCTAGAAGCTTATATTTTTATATAGAATAGTAGGCTATTGTTTTTCATGTACTTGTATACCCACGGAAAACATTTATTTTTGTGCATGTTGGTTGTAATGGCAGGATAGGTGATGGAGATGTATTCAAAAACAATCTACTATAGAACAACGTTACAAAAAATTCGGAACAATTACAACCAAGGACAGGAAATAGCACACGTAAAATGGAAACATACTAGGAACAGTAACATTACCTTTATGTTGATCAGAGAGCGCTTGGTGGATTCGTCTCAGTATCAGCGGTTCTGTAACAAAAGTCAAACAGGTGATTCAAAGATCAAACTGAAACTTGAACTCTACATACTTAATTTAAACTGGAGCAACACATGCATATTTTCTGATAGGAGGTTTCAACTCTTAACGACACGAAATAGTAATTTGCATTACAGGCACTGAAAGTGAGCCTTTATGTGTCAGTTGAGATGAATCTCTAAACGGCTATATGAGACACCTTCGCCATGTAACGTGAAATAGGCCTACCTCATTTCACACTACTTTGAATTTCATTACTTTTTTAAAAGTAGTAATGTTTAACACAATACGCACATTTCACGACCCACCATTTCGATGTCATCAATTAAAGGACTGATATCATTCAAAAACCAATCGGTAGATATAATTAGTCACCCCACAATCAATCAGGGTTGTCGACCGGGTGGCACATTCCTTATCGGTAGTTCACCTCGTCGTTTCTTAAATAATTTCAAGAAGCTAGGACATAACATTTCCCTTGGTAAATTGTGCATGCCTCCCACTAAGTTGGAGAACCCGGGTTCGATTCCCGGCCAGGTCAGAGATTTCTACCTGGATCTAAGGGCTGGTTCAAAATCCACCAATTGAGGAGCCATCTGGCGGTGAGATAGCGGCCCCGACCACCGCTAGTAGTTATAATATATCACACTGTGCTATTACTAGTATTCTTCTTCTTCTTCTTCATTTTCTACCGCTTTTCCCACACCTGTGGGGTCGCGGTTGCAAACTGCGGCGCACATGTGGATTTGGCCCTGTTTTACGGCAGGATGCCCTTCCTGACGTCAACCCTATATGGAGGGATGTAATCACTATTGCGTGTTTCTGTGGTGGTTGGTAGTGTGGTGTGTTGTGTGAATATGAAGAGGAGAGTGTTGGAACGGACACAAACACCCAGTCCCCGAGCCAGAAGAATTAATCAGAAGCGATTAAAATCCCATACCCGGCCGGGAATCGAACCCGGGACCCTCTGAACCGAAGGCCAATATGCTGACCATTCAGTCAACGAGTCGGACTGTGCTATTATTAGTATTAGATACCATTATTATCTGAGCACAAAGTGGAAAATGTCTATATTTTTTTTACATATTTTGGTTGCGAATTTTCTACTGTCCATACCGTACTCGCTGCACCCCTATTCAAGTTGACGAGATGAAGAAGCAAACACCCGATATGGCTCCATTTGTGGAATAATTAGACGATATGGACAATATGGACAATATAGACAATATGGACCAAAAGATATGAACCGTGCGGTTAGGAGCGCGCAGCTCTGAGCTTACGTTCGGGAGATCGTGCATTCGAATTCCACTGTACCAATTAAAAACAATTCAGTGTCATTTTTGTTGCCGCATTCCGTATATCATAGACCTTTGGACGTACCTTATACGCTTTGTTTCTATTATAATCTTCTCGAAGATGCTTTTCCGTCATTGCCCAGTTTCACACCAGGCAAATACTGGTGCTGTACGTTAATTATGACCATGGCCGCTTCCTTCCCACTCCTAACCCTTTCCTACCCCATCATCGCCATACGGCCTATCAGTGTCGGTGCGACGTAATTAAATAGATAAGGTACTAGAACAGACTGAACTTAAATGTTATGAAACTAAGGCCGTGATTAGTGATGAAATATGTTACAGAAAGAAAATACAGTAATCTATAATGTGGTTTCTTAGAACATAAAAAATATCTTCTGAAAGATAAACAAAAAATAAATAAAATTAGACAATTACTGATTTTTTCTAAAAAATGTAATAATTTTACAAACTAGATTAACTCAGATATTGCAGTCATCATAAAATAGGAATGGGTGGAAGATAGCTGAATAGTTACATATGGCAAGTTTCAAAATTAAATGATTTACGAAGAATGAAAAGAAAATTTCGAATTCATAAAGGAATAAACTTTCTTGTCCGAGGGAATCAGAAGCCAGCGAAGCAATATTGACTCTAAAAGTGTTTGACGCAAGAACCAAACAATATTTGATTTGGTGTGGGATGAGAAATTGGGCCGGTGAAAACAAGATTCCTTTTTTTTTTTGTTTTTCTGCTACTTGTTCAATGTCGCTCTAACACATCAAAGGTTTCTGGCGATGAAAGGTGGGGAAGCCCCAGCATTTGCCTGGCGTGAAAATGGGAAACCACGGAAAAACACCTTCGAGAAGACTGTAGAAGAAGGAAGTGTATAAGGTATGTTCAAAGGTCTTTGATACACGGTATGTGGTCAAGAAAATGACATTGAAATGCTTTTTAATTGGTACGGTATGTGTTCAAAAAGTGCACCACCACGTGCTAAATATTGTTCATAACGTTTCTGAAGATTATTGAAGTTGTTAGTGAAGAGAGATTGCTGTACGACGACAAATAAAGACATTATCTTCTCGCGTAATTAGGGAAGTTTTGTAGATGGGTCTTGAAAACTCGTCAAAGGCAGCTAACATTGTTCTGTTATTTGAACCCTCCGTATTAAATCGCTTCTCGCACTGTTCTTTAGCGAGCAGCAAAATTCGGCCCATTCTGACTCCCCATCATATGACTGGAAAAAATGTTCCATGATAAACACCTTCTCCTCTGTCTCAAGAAGCAAAATAGCAGAAATCTGCACAACACTGAATTAACAATATGTTAAACTATTGTGTACAACCCCCGTGTGAGTGAGAGCGATAGGACCTCTGCCTGTCGTAAGAGGCGACTGGAAGTGGGGATCGGGGGCTCTCAATTTGGGAGCGTGGGTTGGGGTCTACATCTCCCCTAGCTGAGTCTAACATTGCTTCCACTTACTTGTGCCAGCCTCCACGCTTTCAACTTTCCCATCCATTTTCCCTCCGTCGACCCTTGTTCTTTCCGACCCCGACGCCCTTCGTGGTCCTTGTCTTGTTTGGCAGATACCGTCATTTTTTGAAGTGTCGGACCCCTTCCATATTTACCCTCTTATTATTGTTAATACAAGATGGTTACCCATTTGTACTTCCTCTTAAAACAATAATCATCACCACCACTTATATGTAGTAAGTAAATAAATAATTCGTTGCTAGTGAAACGTAGACAGAAGATGAGCAATAATTTCAATGTAATTTGTCTTTCTGCAGACTGTAAAGCTAAGGTAATGGTGTATTCTGCCCGAAGGCAGATCCGAACCTCCGCAGACTGTACAACTGGGTATGACATGGAGCGAGATCTGATCCTGAGAAACGGACGACGTTGGTAACAGAGTGGTCTCCGAGAGATGGATAGTGGAAGATCAAATTCCGAACCACTGGAATGTAGACCTTCGTTAAAAGTCCTACATATATTAACCAGAATTGGAATTGAAAATATGTCACTTGGTTATCACGTCCTAAATAAATAAATAAATAAATAACTAATAAATAAATAAATAAATAAATACATGACCTAATCTATTCGCTGCCCTTCATCAATCAATTGCTCGTTAAGTGATTGATGCTCTCTCAGCAGGTGTTTGTATCTAAGGCGCTGGGTGGGGCTCTGTTCATGTTAATTGTTTGCTGCAGATGACGCTACTTAATTGCCCGGCCTCTTCCTTATAATTACTGCACGCGTTCAAGAGGATAGATTTAAACTACAAGGACCTTAAATTCCGAGCGTGAATGATTAGACTTCGTGGTGTTCCGAGTAGAAACAGATAGACGCTGTCATTATATTTTATTTGAAGTGCTGGTGGAAATCTGTGAAGTACATTAACAATAGTTATCATTTCCTGACCCTAAGATTCTATACGGCAAACAATAATAATAATAATAATAATAATAATAATAATAATAATAATAATAATAATCGGTGAATCTCCTTGTACGTTGCATCTGGAACAGGGAGAGATCAGGAAAACCAACAGGTTTAAGTACTTGGGAGAATGGTTGGAATCCAATCTCTCTGAAGGAACAGCTTTGTCAACTCGAGTTAACAGGCATGAAATGGCCTACCAACTGACCAAGAATATCTATAATAAAAAGTGTCTCTCTCGTAATACTAAGATGAAGCACTACCAGACAGTCATCCGCCCTGAAGCCTTATATGCTTTAGAATGTTTAACATTCAACAGGAAGGGACTCATGGAAAAACTTGAAATCCGGGAAAGAAAGATAATGTGGAAGATACTGGGGCCAGTCAAGGAAGGGGACAGTTATAAAAGACGGCCTAACCAAGAGCTCTGCAAGTACTGTGAAAGAATAACGAATGTAGCAAGGAAGAGACGCCTAGCATTCTATGGGCACGTCTACAGGATGCATCCTACCAGGTTGACCAACCGGATTCTCAGCTACTGGCAGAATAGGAAGACCAAGTCACCATGGTTGATGGAAGTGGATCAAGATCTACAGGAACTGGGAATAACAGAAGGAATCTTAAAGGATCGGACAGCACTCAGGAAGATGCTTAAACATAAGAAGTTCCAGGACAGACTACCAACAAAGAAGACTGGCGCCCTTTGGACAAAGGAGAGGAAGGAGCAACACAGCCTGAGGATGCGCAACTACTGGGCAAACATCAAAGCCCATTCCAAAATGCAATAGTTGAATGTCGTGGTCCTTAGCTGGCCTATACGAAACAATAATAATAATAATAATAATAATAATAATAATAATAATAATAATAATAATAATAATAATAATAATAATAATAATAATAATAATAATAATGTCGTCTGTTGTTGCTAGTCTGGAGCGGCCTTTACAAGGCAGACCCTCCGCAGAGAATGGGTGGCATCTGCCGTGGAAAGAAAATTGTTATTATATTGGAGGATAGTGTTATGTGGTGTATGAGTTGCAGGGGTGTTGGAGACAGTACAAAATGCAGTCCCCGAGCTAGGGGAATTAACCACTTAATATTATAATCTCTGACCCGCCCGGGAATCGAACCAGGGGTGCTCTGAACTGACGCCCACTACGCTGACCATTCAGATAAGGAGCCGGACTATACGGGAGATGTACGGCTATATGGTTAAATGGTTAGCATGCTGGCCTTTGGTCACAAGCGTCCAGGGTTCGATTCCCGATCTGCATTTGGCGAGCCGAACTTGTCCTCGGACACTCCTGGCACTAAAAGCCATACGCCATTTCATTTCATTTATACGGGAGATGGGGGGTGGGGGAGGGGGGATGGGGTTTAAACCCCACCGGCGGTATATTACCGTGGTTTCCGATTTCTACAACAAGACTGTGTCTTAATTAAGGTCACAGCTACTCCCTTCCTAATTCCGACCTTTCCCCATTTCAGCAGAGTGTCACCTCTATGGTACAGGGGTAGCGTGCCGCCTATTAGCTGCAAAATCCAAGTTCGATTCCTGGACAAATCAAAATTTTATTTCTGAATTCGGGACTGGAAAGTTCTTCGTTCAGCTAGAGTAATAAACCGGGAATTTTGTAGATACGACAGACAGCACATCTGATCACAAAAGACAAGCAATACCACTGAGGATGTTATTACCCTAATCCGTATCTGTTGTCGTTTGGGTCGTTAGTCCACAGACTGGTTTGATGCAGCACTCCATGCCACCCTATCCTTTCCTAACAGTTTCACTTCTACATAACAATTACATCTACACTAATCTGTTTGTCATATTAAAACCTTGGTCTATCCCTGCCGTTTTTACCATCTACACTTCCTTCAAAACCTAACTGAAAAAGACCTGGGTGTCTTAAGATGTGCCCTGTCATTATGTCCCTTCTTCTGATCAAATTTTACCAAATCGTCCTAATCTCACCAATTCAACTCAGTATGTCTTCATTTGTAATTCGATCTACCCATATCACCCTCAGTATTCTTCTGTAACACCACATTTCAAAAGCTTCTATTCTCTTTCTTTCTGAGCTAGTCTAGGTTTCTCTTCCATGCAATGCTACGCTCCAGACGAATGTCTTCAAAAGCGACTTTCTAATTCAGCAAATATACAGTATATTTTTAGAGGCCTTCGTTGTTTGTCCTAGTCTACATTTTATGGCCTTCTTACTTCTGATGTCGTTAGACTTTCTACGACCCAAGTAACAATATTAAACTACTTACTTTACCGGGCGAGTTGGCCGTGCGTGTAGAGGCGCGCGGCTGTGAGCTTGCATCCGGGAGATAGTAGGTTCGAATCCCACTATCGGCAGCCCTGAAAATGGTTTTCCGTGGTTTCCCATTTTCACACCAGGCAAATGTTGGGGCTGTACCTTAATTAAGGCCACGGCCGCTTCCTTCCAACTCCTAGGCCTTTCCTATCCCATCGTCGCCATAAGACCTATCTGTGTCGGCGCGACGTAAAGCCCGTGGCAAAAAAAAAAACTACTTACTTTAAAACTTATTTTCCTATTTTAAAATCCAAACCAAACCCCATGGCACTACAGCCCTTGAAGGGCCTTGGCCTACCAAGCGACCGCTGCTCAGCCCGAAGGCCTGCAGATTACGAGGTATCGTGTGGTCAGCACGACGAATCCTCTCGGCCGTTATCCTTGGCTTTCTAGACCGGGGCCGCTATCTCACCGTCAGATAGCTCCTCAATTCTAATCACGTAGGCTGAGTGGACCTCGAACCAGCCCTCAGGTCCAGGTAAAAATCCCTGACCTGGCCGGGAATCGAACCCGGGGCCTCCGGGTAAGAGGCAGGGACGCTACCCCTACATCACGGGGCCGGCACATTTTAAAATCCATATCTATAAAATCAAAAATAAGTAAGTAAGTAAGTAAGTAAGTAAGTAAGTAAGTAAGTAAGTAAGAAAGTTCTACAAATCTACACGCCTCGATTTATCAGTACCAAAATTTATACCAAGGCGCATAAGGCACTTGGAGGGGTTGTAGAGGTAGTTATATGGTCAAATTCAAATTTAAGCTCCATGTTGTATAGAGGTACAAAAACAAAACAAAAAATGGGCACAATTTCGAAGTTTTCGTAGAAGGACCAGATGTACTTGCGAAGTTTACGGTAACGAAATAATACACTTGAATTATTGTGGTAATAGAATCTAATATAATATCAAAAACACTTGAAAATACATTGCAAATAGAAATGAAATTCCTATTTTTTTTTTTGCAGTTAAACTTTTGAACTTATTGCGAATTATTGATGTCATTTCGTTAACTTTGTACATCTTTTCTAAATGCGGCATAATTAATCTAAGTTTTATGAAGTACTGATCGACACCGTAGTCATTTTTTTTTGCTAGTTGCTTTACGTGGCACCGACACAGATAGGTCTTATGGCGGCGATGGGACAGGGAAGGGCTAGGAGTGGGAAGGAAGCGGCCGTGGCCTTAATTAAGGTACAGCCCCAGCATTTGCAGGTGTGAAAATGGGAAACCACGGAAAACCATTTTCAGGGCTGCCGACAGTGGGATTCGAACCTACTATCTCCCGAATACTGGATACTGGCCGCACTTAAGCGACTGCAGCTATCGAGCTCGGTGACACCGTAGTCAGAGTCACTGGATAGTCCTAATGGGCGATTTCAGTGAGAGAGTTGGAAACAGATCTGAAGGATATGGGAAAGTGATACTGGGAAGACACATAAGTTAATAGGAATGGGAAACGTTTATTGGACTTCTGTGCTGGTATGGAATTAGCAGTTATGAATACATTCTTTAAGCACATGGCTATTCACCGCTGCACACGGGAGGGTAGGGGCACAGATCCGTATGATGAATCCAGCCCACGAACTACTGGAATTAACAAATGAAGATTAAAATCCCCGACCCGGCCGAGAATCGAACCCGGAACCTTCTAGTTCAAAGGCCAGCGCGCTAACCATTTAGCCATGAATCCGGATGGGATGGAGAGTGATATATCACTACGTGGATGTGTCTTAAAAATATGATTGGTATATAAACATCTAGTCGTAATAGAGAGCACGTTCTACTGACAGACACTTACTGTAGTAGCGACGTGAACATCTCATCCTTTTAGTGCTCCATTACACGAGCTGGAGTTAAAACATGGTTACACGCACAGCGGGGATTCTCACACTTTAAACAAACTGTTTATTACAACTCTGCTTGAAAACTGTGCCTCTTTTATTCCCTCCGTAAAATAACTGTGTTAATACAGCCCTAATTCTTTATATTATGACTGGAGTGATATAACAAATTAAAACATATATTATTCATTTACTTTTGCTAGCTGAATTATCGCTGCTGAGATGTTATACCTACTTAGACAAAGATTTCCTGTCATGGCAGTGTAAAATGTATTTATAAAGCATTACCACTACAGATATAGTATTACCTCACGGAGCCTGACGTGCTCTTTATTAAAAAACGGTATAAAAACATTGACTTTTTATTTAATTGTGAATACTATTATTATTATTATTATTATTATTATTATTATTATTATTATTGATACGTTATGCCCATCAAAGGAAAACGGTTTAACTTATTAGAACTTTTTTGGTTTTCCTTCTTCTCTTCACAATCTCTCTTCATCCATTCGCTATTTTTCTTCTTACATTATTCAGTCCATCCTGCACTTAGTCGGGCTGGCTTTACAGAAAATTTGTGTTTGTGAATTAAGGTTCTGAATTTTATTCTATCTTAATGGCTTCCTCATTAATGCCAATTTCATTCAGGTTTTTACTGATTTCCTTTAGCCAATTATTGTGATTTTTCATTGATAATACTAAGTTAAATATTTTCTTTGTGAGCCTATTATTATCCATTTTATATAAGTGACAAAAGAATTGTAATCGCCGTTTCCTGATTGTATCTGTGTTTTGTCTGTAACGTGATAGATTTCATGTCATTTCTTTTTCATCCAAATTCCATTTTCGCATTTTGGTCCTAAGATATTCCTGAGGAATTTTCTTTTTTGCGTTTCGATCACATTATTATTATTAATACATACATAAGTAATAAAACTGGGGGTCATCCGAACATTCGTGTAACGAAATAGTGTCATGTAACAAAATGTGTGCCGTCATGTTACCTAGCAACAGCACCTTGAGAGCTGTACAGGCCGTGGATCTGTATGTCACGGCCATCCATCAATACTTCACATCACAGCCTGCAGTGTCACACATTTTACTGAAAGACATATTCTGATAATTTGATTATCCGAAAGGGAAATTTAATAACACGTTTTTGCTAACTGTTTAACGTCGCACTATCACCTTGTTTTTCAGACACGGACAAAAGCCCAAAATCTCGTCTGTTCACGAGCAAGGCTTCTCTACTAATGAAGTTTTGAATTTGAGAATACCTTACCGTTGGTCTGTAGGAAGTTGTACTCTCGTCCGTCGCTAGATGGCTCACTGTGCGCTAGCCTTCTGAACTCCAACTAGGATGTTTCTTGTTCCATCGTATGTGCGTGCGAAGTAAACAGCAAGGTCATCGGCCAAATCAGGGACGAATTCGGTAGAAGAAAGAAAACAAAATGAAAGATATAGAATGAAATGTACCAAAAGACTATCAGGTTAAAGAAAGTAATAGATCTGGAGGTGGAAAGAAAAGTGTGTAGCAGGAAAAAAAAGGTAAAATGAGTGTGAGTCAGATCTGGAAGAAGGACGTACTACAGGGAGGTTGAAGACCCTGGAATGAAAAGAAGTAAGGACAGTAAGTAAAAGGGATATAGGCCTACAGGTTATGGAAGTATGACCCAAAGCACATGACCTAGATCATGTCTACAATAGTCAGAAATCATGTATACTCCTTGTAGTCTCTCTCAGCTATGAGGTTATTTCTTGACTAAGTTCCGATTGGCTGTAGCTTTGTTGTCGAAATGCCCTCACGCGCTGTCCCCAGCATGCCTTGGTCATGAGACAACACCATTTGCAGTCATAACATCATTGAATATAGTTCTGTGTGGGCAGTTGTAATGTCTCAGATAACTGAGTGTCCCGCCGAGTGAGAAATAAGATCTGCGATTCGATTTTTACAGCAAGGAACATATCAACTGTGGCATGCTGTACAGAATAAGCAACGTGGCCTGTTGTCATCTGGAGTTTGGTTTCTGCATGACAATGCACGACCTCATTCTGCTGCTCAAACTCAAGAGGTAATCCGATCTTTTGGATGTGAGCAAATGCATCACCCTCCGTACAACCCGGTCATTATGCTGTTCCGTTACCTGAAGCAGTTCCTCGCCGGACAGCGGTTTGTCACCGATGAAGAAGTGAAAACAGTAGTAGAACATTAGCTTCAGTCACAGGCGGCAGAGTTCTACGACGAGGGGATACAAAAATTGGTGGAGCGCTATGATAAATGTTTTAAGAAACAAGACGTGGACAAAAATTTCCGTTTGAGGGCGTTGCTGCAGCGGACATGTAGGCAAAGGAATTAGTGTGGTAGTCGTGTCTTGCCGAGGTGCGAGCATTAAATGCGGCTACGTGAACAATGGCGACGTTATTACCAAATGCGTCCAAACAGGACCAACGTGCTGTTGTTCTGTTCTTGGCTGCCGTCAGAATGAAGACTGAGTATGAGACAACATGTCTGTAGAAAATCACCATTGTGGAATGGTGCACCAAGTTCCGTGCGGATAGCGTTTCAAGACATGACGCCGGTCAATGTGGGAGGCCACCCTCATCCATTACTGACAACAATAAGCGGGCGGTGGATGAGGCGATTAATGCGGATCGGAGCATAACCATTCGTGCGCTAGCAATGGGTCTCACGCCTTCGGTCGCCTCAAAAAGCCCTTGCAGAGTCCACGCTTCCTGTCGGAGGAGGATGTGCAGCAGGCGGTTACGGACTTCTTCACGCAGCAGGACACCGTGTTCTTCAACCTGCTGCGTCAATGCCCACGGTGATTTTGCCTGATTGGCATCCCGATTCAGGACTGTTCGGCCACGGAACGGGAACTTTTTGATCGCCCCTTATATTAAGAATAATAGATTAATGTATAGAGAGGACATATTAAAAATATTTTGACAATATCATTATTACTTTTGTTTCTATTTACAAATAGACCTCAGTTGAAAAATAGCCTTTGAATATCTTTGTGCTATAAGAAGTTCCTCGTGGGTTTCAAAATAGTGATTGATACGATTTTTACTGAATAATAATATGTCATCCTAATCTTATACACAACATATTTTACACGACCTTTGTAGCTGTCAATTCAATTTTCAATTTTTGGCAGCTTCCGAATGGGGGAGCAGAAACAAATGCATTCCACTACACACAATAAGAAAGAGCTTCTAATATGTCATATGCCACCCACCCTAATCGTAGCATATGCATTACATGGGTTACACCTGCCTAACAAAAGACACATAAAGTTATACGAAGATATTGAGAGAGGCTGAAGTGTTTACACGGCTTGGTTAGTTACGATTTGAATGAAATCTAGAAGTTAACTCCTAATTTAACTTGTGCAACGACAAGCCTTGCACTCGATTCGAATAGGGAATTTGTGCTTTGTAGTATCTAGAAATACAGCTCTAATTTCCTCGACGACATTCGAGACGCTTAACACATTTTTAATTTTCTGACTGCTCTCTTGACTCTCTGCGTGCGAAGCAACTTGTGTCTGCACTAAAGTTGATTTCGAGGGCAATTTAAGTAGTTTCTAGAACAAAAGATTAACTTTAGAGTACAGTAGTTGATTTAGGACAGAATCTTACACTGTGTGCACTGCTTGGAATACGGTTAAATCGTTATGGCATTACAGAACGTGTTGATGATGATGATGCTTGTTGTTTAAAGGGGCCTAACATCTAGGTCATCGGCCCCTGATGGTACGAAATGTAATGACAGTTTGAAAGTTCAAAATCATCCACTGAACATTATTTTAATCTGATGGAGAATGAATGGATGGATATGAATTTAAAACCATCAGTTGATCCGACCCAGAAACTATCATAAACAATAGTATTACTGACCAAGGAACTGCTTTTAAAGCACAGTCCTGCTGAGTCGAGGATGCTTGTTATCTAAAGGGGTCCAAAATCCAGGTCAACGGCCCCTCATAATAGTACTTATCGCTAGGAAAGTAGAGCCATGGTATTTGTCATGTTGAGGTACTAATCAAAAGTATTGTAGACTCGCAGTACTCCACACATTATGGTACTACTCACAGGTAATGTAATGCGCACATGTAAGGTAGACCTATGGTGTTTCGCACATTGTGTCGCTATTTACAGGCAACGTAAACCTATGGCGCTCCTCACATAAGTGGACCAACCATAGGGACTCGCACTATCCCGTGGTGTTCCTCACATAGTGGGTACTAAACACAGGCAAGGCAGATCCATGGTGTCGCTCATATAGTGGTACGAATTACAGGTACTGTAAAATGCATCCTGAGTACACACTGTCGTTACTAATCACAAACCTATGGTGTACCCAACATAGTGGTACTACGCGCAAGTAAAAGTGACCCATGGTATTCCCTGCGTGATGGTACTAATTACAAGTAGTATCATGGTTCGAATTTGACCATCCCTTGGTCACCCCTTTTAGTCGCCTCTTACTACAGGCAGGAGATACCGTGGGTGTATTTTTCATCTGCATCCCCCATCTACAAAGGGTAGTATTTATTTATAGGGCCAATAATAACATAGATATTTGAGAATTACATTTTACGACTTTCCTTAAACTACCCTTTCACTCAGTGTGAATAAAATTATTTATCGGCTAGACTGTATGGCCTCTGTGGCTGAGGCGGCAGCGCGCTGGCCTCTCACCCGGTCACTCCATGTGAGATTTGTGCTGGACAAAGCGGAGGTGGGACAGGTTTTTCTCCAGGTACTCCGGTTTTCCTTGCTATAATTCATTCCAGCAACACTCTCCAATATCATTTAATTTCATCTGTCATTCATTAATTATTTTACCAGAGGAGAGTGACAGGCTTCGGCAGCCGGCACAATTCCTATCGTCGCCGCTAGATGGGGGCTTCATTCATTCCATTCCTGACCCGGTCGAAACACTGGAAACAGGCTGTGGATTTTCACTGTATGGCCTCAATCCCCGACTTTACATACCGAATTTCATTATATTCTCTTCAGCCATTTTTCTAGTGATGCACGTACAAAGAGATAGACAGACAGACAGACAGACAGACAAACAGACAGACAGTCATGACGGAAAATTAGAAATTGCGTTTCCTTGTTTCTGTGGACACGACCGATACAAAAATACCATTCCTTTTTTTTTTAAATTCTGAGCAATGTACAGACAAAAATATTTTATATAGATAGAAGATAGATGTCACTTGGGTCAGCGTCATGACATCCTTAGGCGTATTGCTTGATATTAATTCTTCTTTCATTTGCCATGTCGGAAACGTTGGCGATCAATAGCTTGATCTGTTTGGTGTTGAAAGTTGTTCTGTACAGAGTAAGCTTCGTTAGCCCAAACCAGTGACTCAAGTTGCTCGTCCCGGACCACGTTGGAGCATTACATTTAGAAGGTGGCATTTGCTTCCTTCTCCTGAGGGTAGTGAGATTTTCTGGTTTTTTGTTCATACGGTGCAAAACGTCTATATTCGTCATTTCAGCTGTCTTCAGCATCCTTCGGTACGTCCACATTTCAAACGCTTGCAATTTCTTGCACATGGTCTCAGTTAATGTTCGTGTCTCAACGCCATATAGTAGGATGCTGAAAACGTAGCACCGGGGTAGTCGTGTCCATAAGGTCGCGGCTTGTCAAAAGTTTTCTAAGTTTCTGAAAAGAAGTTCTGGCCTGCTCAATTCTGCAACGGATCTCAGGAACAAGTTCCCAGACATCGTTAATGTGAAACAACCCAGGTATTTAAATATTTCCACTTTCGCGATCCGGTCTTTTCCTGCTTTGAGACTACCCTACTTACAACCATCCACTTGGTCTTCTTTACGTTCAGCCTCAAGCCCATGGCGTATTTCCTGTAGATCCTGGAGACTGGTTTCAAGTAGGACATTGTCACCGCCATATCTGTTGTTATTGATGATGACTCCGTTAACCACAACTCCTTAAGTATTTCCACAAGGTGCATGTTGAAAAAATATTTTCTGAATAGCTGTTGAAAAGCACTGGTGAAAGAATACAGCCTTGGCTAACTCCTTTCTTCCCGAACACGACCGTAAAGTCCTGTTCCAAGAGAGATTACCAAAAATATGGATATCCCACACATCTAGTCCTAATTCTCGAAGTATTTTCATGAGTATGTTATGGGGAAAACATCGACATTGACGTGCTGGCACCATTTGATGAATACAAACAGACTGAATAATGCCTCTCTAGCACCAAAACCATTTCTGAAACCCAACTGTCAGGTTCCCATTTTCTCCTCACGTTTATGATAAATTCTCGAACATAAAACGTTTAGGAATATTTTCAGAACATGGTTCAGCAAACTAATTTTTCTATATTCATTGCAGAATTTTGCATTTGCTTTCTTAAGTAAAGTTACTAAAGTTGATTTGAGCCAGTCGCAAGGAATGCTTCCAGATCGCTGAATACTGTTGAATAGGTCAACGAACAATAAAATGTTTTCTTTCTCATTGAGTTTCAATAACTCAGCATACATCTCATGAGGGTCTGGAGTCTTCCCATTCTCCGCTGTTCTTAGGGCACACCCCACTTCTGCACGTCTTAATTTGTCTCACGAGTCTGAGTGAACTCTGTTTCAATTCTTATTCCAGAAATTAAATACTTGAAATGGTCAGCAATCGAACCCGTGGTCTCCGTCTAAGAGACAGACACGACATTCTTCCACTTCCTCCTGCTATTCTTCGTTCCGTACTCCTTGTCACTGTTATGGTAAACTCGTATTGTGTTTGCGAGGTGGTGCAACTCTTTTCGGGCACACCCCCAATGGAGGTGAGTTCAATGTACCACTTTAAGCACAAGTACGCCTCCTGTAGTGGTTAAATCTCTGGCACTACCGAGGACGTCAGCTAACTGAGTATCCCTTGCCTGTCGTAAGAGGCGACTCAAAGGAACGACCAAGGGATGATTGTCTTGCAACCATGAAACTACTTGCGATTAGCACCACCACGCGGGGAACACCATGGGTCGCTTTTACTTGCGCGTAGTACCACCATATTAGGTACCAAATAGGTTTGTGATTAGTAGCACACAGGAGCACCGTGTGGTAGGCTTTTGCAGTACCTGTGATTAGTACCACCATATGAGCAGGACCATGGGATGATAGCTACCATGGCTCTGCCTTGCCTATGATTAGTACCCACTATATGAGGAACACCACGGGATAGGGGAAGGTCCCTGTGGTTAGTACTCTTATGTGCTGAACACCATAGGGTTGCGTTGCCTGTAAATGGTGCCGCAATGTGAGAAAAACCATAGGTCTTTAGTATATGTCGAATTTCATAACCTGTGAGTAGTACCATAATGTGTGGAATACCGCGAGTCTCTGCTACTTTTGATTAGTACCGCAGCATGACAAATACCATGGTTCTACATTCCTAGCGATAAGTACCGTTATGAGGGGCCGATAATTTGGATTTTGTACCCCCTTTAGACTGCAAGCATCATCGATTCAGTTTTATGCTATAGAAGCAGTCCCTTGGTCAGTCAGAATCTGTGAATGTAAGGCATTGCGGGTGGCATCCACTGATGGTTTTAAATTCATCTCCATCCATTCATTCTTCGTCCTCACGTTTTGAATTCTGGTCACTGGAGAAATTTGGACTTTTAATTTGTCATTCCATTTCGTCTCATTTCGTACCATTAGGGGCCGATGGCCTCGATGTTACGTCCCTTTAAACAGCTAACTGAGTACGCAACGGAGGGTTAAGGTGAATGTCTACAGTCTGGAAACTGTTGCCAGTTTGATAAATCCGTGTTGACCAACGTCTAGGAATTTGGCCTCTCGGTCTGTTACTATTTAATTTGCCCTTTATCATCCAGAATTCGAATTTGTCTCTTATTACTACATGGCAAAAATAACGTAAGATCCTTTCATTAATAATATCGTGCATTCATTCCTGAATTCGCAGTTCCTTGGTGATGGATATATTTATACGTTTTCCAGTCAATGAGATACTTACTGGTGATACCACCACATTTTGAAGGCTTCAAGTCTCTTACGGTCGACTTCGTTTACTGTCCATGTTGCTGACGCATACAGTAAAATTGAGAAGATAAGAGAATTAAGTATGGTGATGCCATGATCTCTCTTGATTTTAACATGGATACGTTTTCGGACTGAGGGTATATTTATAATTTCCCGACACCAGTGTAACAGTGGCAAGCAGAGTTCGTCATCCATGTATGCTTGGTCAATAGCGTCATCTATATGTTCATATAAGAACTAAATCTTTTATTTTGTTTCCTTGACAATAACGAATTTCTACGCGAGTTGCTTCTCGTTAAGCAACAGCCTCTAATGTGGACGGAAGAAATGTATTAGATCTTGCATCGGGCATGGCACAGAAACCGACCAGTTTGTTGTACGACAAACGAATGGAAGTGCTTCCGTTCCCAAGTATCTACCTCGGTGAACCGCGTACATTCAACATCGAGCACGTCACTGTGTTTGTGATGGCTACGAGTGAAATTCTTAGACGGAACCGGAGCATATCTTCTACATGGCGATGAAGATGAGACGTATCCGTTTGCCCGAACTTGGTTCGCCACGTTCAAAACCGCCGGTGATAAAGCAAATCTTATTCGCAGCGACATAGAAGGAAATACTTTTACGGAGAGCTGCATCGAGCCGAATCTCTCGTTTCTCAAATCACTTCCCAGCTCAATACAGTACTGGATGCAGCGGAAGAATGAGCCGTCAGTTTGTATTCTTAACGTTGAGCCTAGAATTGTGGATATGTACACGCTCTCCCGTTTTCTAAGACCAAAAACATATCCATGATTCTATATTTTTCCGTGTAGCGGAGAATGTGTAAGAGTGCGAATTTATGTTACTCTTTCAATAGCTGCCCTTGTCATTTGAATTCTTCGGCGTATCTCAGGTATAGATCTTTTAGAATATGATAATAGTGATCCTAGGTACACAAACTTGTCTTCAGTTTTAAAACCAAGAACTTTCTGTACTCTTGGGAGGTCCCCATTAACTTCAATTTGGCTCGGCTTTCACTAGGGAACTGAAACGTTGAGTGCACACGCGCCAGTAAAGAGACTGTCAGATGCCATTACGCGACCCTCTGATAATATTTTGTTTCACTTAGTTTTGCTGGGACTGTCCAGTCTGAAGGACGTGATAGTCTATTGTCACTGTTTCTCATTAAGGCGGCCGTAGTTCGAAACCTGGTTAATACACGTGATGCTTTTGAAACGAAACTGCCATGTCTGAGTGGTTCGGATTCCAGCTAAAACTGGAATTATCTCAACACTATAAACTTGCTTGCTTTATTCTTCCTAATCACCCTCGTACAACTTATTTTCTTCTCTATTCCGAAATCTGTATGTTTACGAATTTTGAGAAATATTTGTGTTTTCCACTTTCAGCGCCATTAGATTACTTATGTAATGCTGCTCATTCTCTGAAGGATCTGGACTAAGTCCTGTCCATGCGAAAGCAAACCTACATGATGTAACCAGGCTACGCCACAAGTGGAAGTCTAGGCAATACCACCTCCCATCCTGCGTAGCGGGCGTGCATACTGCTTGGGCGATGCTTGCACACTGCACTCACCAGCGGAATGGAGTCAAATTTTCCCTCGGAAAAATCAAATGAGCATAAATATGCTTTTCAATAAATGAAACTCAAACTGATAACGATTTATTTATTTGCATTATTTCGCAAAAAACGGTACAGAGTCTTCTATATATATATACAGTATCTCAGCCTTGGCCACCCATCAATACTTCACATCACAGCGTGCACAGTTCCTAGGTAACATCGTATCATACATTTCGTATCACTAATTTAGTGATGCAAATTTTCAGGACACACACAGCTATAAGACACATTTATGTCAACAAAATCGATACAACCTTCATCACTGACATATTCGTGAATAAACGATTTCTCTATCTTGCTAAGAGATCTTTATGCTTTGTCTTTGTTTATCAATTGGTTGAAGTGACATCCATCAACAAATGGGTGTGTAGATGTAAATAAGAGTGAATGTATTAAGTTTTCATTTTTGTATTCCATATCGTTATTTAAGGTCCTCGCAGCATGGCCCGTAGATGGCCTTTTCTCATCAGAGTTCATTTTTGGCTCGTTCTTGTTATCCTCAAATCTTACAGGTAGGTGGAACGATCACCATATCCCCTCCTTTACCTTGGCCGATCATCATGATATCAGCTCGACGTGTTGAACCGTCTTCAAAGACTTTTTTTAAATACACTTCAAGGTGATGTTATCTACGAAGGCTTCTAGTGAATTGCACTGTGGCGGTTGATTCTCAATAGCTCTCTCATGGGACAGAACACTAAAACATGAGGAAGTCCTTCGAACTCGTCCAGGAAAAGTTCGAAGAGGGGTATTATTACAATTCATTTTAATTGCTCCCATCAATTTCTAACATGGAAGTCCTTACTAATTGCTTACCCAGGTATTGTCTTTCTTCGAATGAGAAGAGATCATTACTATTTTCCATTAGATAACAGCAAGGTGCAGTTTCTCAAAGAATCTTCACGAAGTAGTTTTTGGATGAATTTAGTATTAGAGTTTCTGAGATGTTCAGCTTGTTCTTCGGTGAGCGGCAAGCGCTGTGGCAGGACTGACTTCCGTTTGAAGTTCTCTGGTCGCGTCTATGCTCTGGTTCTTTATAGTTTTCAGCCTTTTGCATTTATGTATATGGTGACTGAAGGATTTCCATTGCGCTTTACAGATCTTAAGTCCTCTTAGGCTGCGTGGTACATAGATCATAACATCTGGGGTATCTGTTGGTAATGCGATAATTTATTTAACAAAGCCCTTTTTTCGAATTTTTCAATGTCGCTGAGAAATTTTGCTGTCAGTTTTTTAAAAGGTGTACACTCGAACAGGTGCAAATGCTGTGGACAAAAAGAGTATAACAGTTGAGTGTATTGAACTTCTGATCAGCAATGAGAAAGTCTACTACGGTTACTCCGCTTGTTAGGATGAGGAACTGTATCCCACAATTGTTCGGTTTTTAACCAAAGTTACGTACGGCATGTACGAGAAAAAATCCTATAATGAAGTAGGTTAACAAAAAATAAGAACTCGTGAGTGCAAGAAACCGGTGAATACAATGTCTTCAACCACGACGTACAATAAAGCAAATTCATCTCCATGAAGGCCCTTGGAGGAGTGGAAGGTTACTTAATTATATTATGGATTTTAGTGCCATGAGTGTTCGAGGACACGTACAGGTCACCTGGTGCAGGTTTTCTATTTGATGCCCATGAGCGACTTGAGCGTCTGGATGTGGTATGATGATGAGGTAGGGAGAGGATAAAAACCCGGTGTTGGCACGTAGCCTACTCCTGTTGAATAACACCAAGTGGTCTGCTCAAGGTTTAACATCTACATCCGACGGACGATTCACCATCAACAACGTCATATGCCCTCACTCCTTATGAGCACTACGAGAGGTTTGGAGTGGAATCCAGGCTTTTGGCACGCAATCTTTTAATACAAAGTTTTGGCCAGCATTCTGATGCTGAGCATTTCTTCGGCCAATGGGGATTTGATCCGGAAAACCACGGTCTCAGACCATATAGACTTGACGCCTTAACGATCATGACTATCAAGTAGGCTGGAGTGGGGCTGGTGCTCCCACCAATCTGTAACCTTGGTACTCGGTGAGAAAGATTAGTCAGCTCTACACCCAGCCGCCTTTGCTCCCAGGAATTAACCTGATACTCATTTTTGGTGTAGGCTGAGTGAACCTCAGGGTCATGTGCACCTCCAGAAGTGGAAAACCCGTCTTTAAAATTGTTCGACTTCCTGAAGTGGAATCGAACTCGCGTCCTTCCGGCAAGGTATACATTGACCAAACATGCCAGCCCATTGGGACTTGCATCAAGGAACACCAAAGACATATCCGTCTCAACCAGCCAGAGAAGTCAGCAATAGCTGAGAATGCCCTATCATCGGGTCATGATGTCATGTTTCAAGATGTTCGAGCTCTTACTCACACTAAACACTACAGGTCTAGGATTATACAGGAAGCCGTGGAAATACGTGAAAATCCTACCAATTTAAACAGGGACACTGCCTATCAAGTACGTAGTACGTGGTTGCTGGCCATTATGGATTTACGTGGATAGTTCTCTTCCCTGTCCTTTCTATATTATTTCGCCTCGGTGTTCTCCAAATTCGAACGTTCGTCATCACCAATTGGTTCATTCCCAGTTATATGTTTATGTCATACTTTCATAACGTGGGTACACCGGTTATGGGCTCCACCCCCTACCTCTCACACTGTCTCACATTATCACCATCCTCCGGTTTCCTCCACACAGTTTCTTTCCATTCTTCAGCTCTCTTCTATTCTATCCTGGTGCCGTCGTTGCTTTTTGTTTTAATTTATTAGTTTCTATTTATTTCTTCTACCACATTCGCCCCTGATTCGTCTGAAGTCTCTCTGATACTTCTCACGCACACACGGTGTGATAGAACATTTTAATTGGAGCATAATGTTGTAATCAGCTCCCGCCTGGAGCGCTGTGCGAGCTTATCGTGAGCCACCTGGTGACGAACGAGCGTACCACCACAGTTCCAACGGTAAAATATTCTTAAATTCAAAACCTCATTGTTGCAGAAGACTTCATCGCGAACAGTCAAGATTTTCTTCTAAAGAAGCACAGCAAAGTTCTCTGCGAAACGTAAAGTGTTTCACATAGTTTTCTTTACATGGCATAAGCCCGAAAGCCCATATCATGTCTACAAGTACGGGCCGTGAAAGCATCAATGTCAAGAACAATGTTATTACTTTCATGTCCTAATCCGAAGTGCTGGAATTTTCTCTCGCGAGTTCTACAACGTCACAGTAAATCTACCGACACAGGGCTGATGTATGCGAGCACCTTCAAGTACACTGGACTGAGCGGGTGTCGAGCCCGTCAACTTCGGTTCACAAGGCCAACGTTCTACCGTTTAAGGCGCACAGCACAGAACAACTTCTCTGCAGCCACCTCTTATGCTAAATCTGTGCCAAGCCAAGCGCGCGCGCGAGAATCTCATGTTATGTAAATATTCTTGGGAACATTTGCACGCATTTTCTTTTGCTATGAGTAAGTTACGTTGGTGAACATAAATAAATAGTTATGCTCGAGGCAAATTGTTCGAGGGAATGCTAGCTAATGCTCGCTCCTCGTGCCGACAAACTGATCAGGTTGTATTTCAGTAGGTATCCTCAAGAGGATGCAGACCGCAGGAGTGCCAGCTAAATTAGTGCTCCTTTTCATCGCACTGGCCTTCAAATCCTTACGGTATTTCAGACTTGATGTATTATTTGTTTGGTGTCCGCAATAATTAAATTCTGTCAGCTGCACAGAAAACACAGCTGGGTGCCAGGAGAGCGGCGTTCTCTCACTGTAAACAATGTCACCAGGCCTTCTTCGTGACTGTAGGTCATGGAAGACAGTAGTTTCATCAGCTCTCTTCTGATAAAACAGATTACCAAGTCTCCTTCTTCCTTCCCCAACTCTCTTATTATTGTTATCGTATTTTATGGATGGAGGATATTTATGAGCTCGTATTGTCAGATATCCTACTTCATTTCGGCGGTAATTTTCGGGAAATTATTGGCAGAAGGACCTCGAGAGGATTGAGATGTCGACGATTAAACAAATTACAGGAAATTCCCGATTATTCGTGTGCGGATTACCCGGTTTTCGGGTTATCAGTGCATCCTAGAGGTTTATTGTATTATAATTTTTATTTTACTTCCATCATTTTTTCACGGCATTTTGAACATGTGTGAACTGAGCGCTTGGAATTCGAGCGTGCTCTCAACTGCAAACGTGCTTTCTTCAAGAACTAAACAGTCTACTGTATAGCGGTTGTTTGATGGTGTTCTGTGACAGCAGTTATGGCTACGAAGCGAAAGAAAGAGCTTTCAAATTTAAAACAAAATCTTGAATTCATTGAAGATTTTGAAAAAGAGAATCAGTAAAGATATTAGGGAGTGAATATGCGATTGGTGTTCAGACAGTCGCCAGGTGTATGCATAAGTGTTTTCCGGTTGCACTTAGAGACGGCGCCAGCAAACAGTACGCACGGTATGAATTAGACATATAGGTCCTACGTCAGTTTGTTCGTCTGATATTAACCTACCAACACATACAATCTGAGTCCGCCAAACACTAGCGTTTGTGTTGTATCGTTCAGCGATCATGTCGACGTTTGTGCCTGAAAAAGAACATTTGTGGCACGCATTTCTTTTCTTATTTAATCAAAAGGAAAAGGCTGTGGAAGGCCATCGTTTGCTGGTAGAAACATATGGTTAACATGCTCCATCGATTAGAACATGTGAGACATGCTTTTGACAATTTGAACGAGGTAATTTCAGTGTGAAAGACAGTGCGCTCTGGCAGGCTAGAAAAGTGCGAAGATGAGCGAAATCGTTAATGCACAACGCAATAGCCAACAAATAATTAATTAAAATCACGAATTGATTGAAAAACGACCGGAATGGGCCAGAAGACATGTCAAAGTGATTTTGTTACACGACAATGCGCCGTCTCACACAGCAAAACCGGTGAACGACATCCTTCCGCACCCGCCGTACTGCCCAGACCTGGCGCCATCCATCACCTCTTCGCACGAGCAAGCAGAGCAGCACTTCATCAATTTCGAGGAAGTTGGAAAATTGCTCGATGAATGGTTTCCCGCAAAACACAAGCAGTTTTTCTCGCACGGTATTCATAACTTAACTGAAAGATGGCGAAGTGTAGAAGTCGATGGCCAATATTTTTAATAAACAAAAAATGAATTTCACTTGAAAATTACGTGATTTCATTACCATAAAAACTGGCAAAAATCTTATGTATACACAGCATATCTCTATACATGGAACATTCGCTAAGCCTCATAACTAATATTTTAATAAAAATGAACTTATAACAGTACTGTTCTAGACTATCGATATATTAAGTGAGGATGAGAATGGCTATAGAATTATTTGTTACTGTAGATATTTCCTTGACACCGTCCGCTGCACCCTTGTAATCTGGACGGAGCGTATGGTAATTCTGCGATACACACAGAAGAAGAGACATCGAATCCTTTTATTTAGCTCTCTTAATTTTACTTCCAGTAGGATGGGAATTTTTCAGTGTGAAAGAGACGTGCCTTCTTCAGTTTTCATTACTTATTTGAGAAAATGCCTCTGTATTCCTGCCGAATTATCAGTTCAAATTAAAAAAAGCATGTTGTACTTGATAGTCACCAGTTTTATGGAACACGCAGAATATATCATCTTTTTCAATTTTTATAATTTCGTGGTATTTCGACCAGCTCACATTGATTGCACGCCGCACTCACATACAACATCTTGCTGCTTTGCAGGAATGACCTTATTAGTTTCATCACTGATATACTCTGATCCTGAGTTTCTGTGCATTTAAGCCCTTGTTCTTTTCTACTTGTCGTCATGTCTCTTTCTTTTCTTCATAACTAGATATTATTACTTTTCCTTCACCGTACGTCGTGTTGTAGACAAGTATCACTTGGCTATTGGTCAGCTTGTGTAGCCGACAGGAAGTGTACATCATGAGTGCTTGTATCTGCTTGGCATAACTCACCATCTCGCAGTATAAACCTGAGATGAATTATTCGCATAAATCATGTTCTTATAAAAGGGAGGGAAGTAACCTACGGATGTGTTTGATAGTTGCACACTGAAAGATGAATGTATGCCCTAGACGACGGTACCAATAACTCAAATGTACCGAATTATCGGCATGGCTTACTCATTCATTCACTACCCCAAATCATCCATATTTGACTCATTATGTGTGTGTTGCTATGAAAGATACGTACACGGAGTTCTGTGGTAATAAAACATTAAAATTAACGTTGTTTGAAGCAGGTAGCAGTCCACTGAGCTACCAGGTTGGTAAAATTAGTCTTCTATTCCTGTAGTAATGAACGTATTGCGAAATCCATGATCTATCTACAGGGTGGCGCACGAATAGTTGACACATTTGAAAAGCAAATATAAAATGCAACTTATGTGCTATGTTTTTCAAATTTCGCGCACACCTTCCCTGTTTCATGGAAATATCTGTAGAGGTGACACTGCTGCTTTGTCTCCAAATTCCTGCATTCCAGTGAGCTTTCTGCCATGACCGACCACGGCCGACTTTCCATTCAGCAGCGCGCCAAAACAGTTATCTGTTAATGCGAATCAAGAAGTGTTACGGCGACACAAAGGAAATTTCGAGCTGCATTTCAGACTAGGTGGATACGAGCAAGGAATAACGTCCTTCGCTTATACAGAAACTTTGAAGAGCAAGGCAGTGTGAAGGAAGAAAAGCGACCACGTGCACCAGGAGTTCGGTCTCCTGAAAACATCGCTGCGCTGAGGGTCGCTATGCAGCGCAGCCCACACAAGTCAACACGGGGAGCTTCAACAGAAAGTGGAATATCGCGCCGTTCAGTTCAAATAATGTTGCACGGTAACCTTCAATTGTACCCGTACAAAATGTCTGTGCTACACAAGCTAACAGATCTTCACAGACAGAAGCGTTTGCAGTACGCATTATGGACTCAGGATAAAGATGAAGTACTGTTCAACACTTGGTTCTCTGACGAAGCCTATTTTCATCTCAAAGGGGCAGTTAATAAACGAAATGTGCTGTTTTGGGCTACAGAAAACCAGACTTTATTCACGGAAAAACACGTATGGGGAAAAAGTGAGTCTGTGGGTAGCTCTGTCATGTCACGGGTTAATTGCACCATTTTTCTCCAGTCAGACAGTTATTGCACAGCGATACAAGGACATACTGGAGAATGAATTCGTGCCTCAAATTCTCGCTGTACCTATTCATACGCGGTGGTTTATGCAAGATGGTGCAACACCTCACACAGCTAACGATGTTGTTGAGTTTTTGAGGGGAGTATGTGTTGATCGTGTAATGTCTCGTCACCCACAGTACAACAATTATGGCGGATTCTTCTGGCCTCCGTAAAGCCCGGATTTAAATCCTTGTGATTTGTTTTTATGGGGCTATTTTATAGAAAACTTATCGCTTTAAGACCTCAAAGCCGCATGGAAATGCGTGCTCGGTTTGTGCTGCTCTCCAGTGAAATTCATGACGACCTGTACCGCAAAGTAGTCAGAAACATGCGTACTCGTCTCGAAGAGGTTATCCGCCAAAGTGGAGACCACATTGAACATGTGATATCGTGAAATGGATTTCCAGGGTCCAAACTGCCTGTGTCTAAAATTTCATTAGTGTTCTCTGAAAAATAAAGTTGTTATTCTAAAATGAAATGTGTCAACTATTCGTGCGCCACCCTGTACTATGGTGAAAACCACAGGGGGTGTTTCAGATAGTTTCCGTGTTGATGTCGGTGTACATCAGGGATCATCACTGGGCCCGACAATGTACAACATTGTCATCAACTACCTTACGGAGCAGCTGATGACAGGTCTGCCGTGGACCATACTTTACTCACACGATATTGGAGTCATGTCAGGAGATTGAGGAGGTCTTGGAGCGATGAGGAGTAATACTGTGGGAAAATGGATTAAGAATAAGTCGCAAGAAGACAGAGTATACGTTCTTCAACTTTGCGCAGCTCATTCAAGCGGGACTACACAACACTGTCTTATTTGCTGGAGAACCATTGATGATGTCCGACAAGTTCCAATATCTTGGATCAGTCGTCACCACTGATGGCAATATCGACGCAGACGTCAAGCACCGCATCAGTGTTGGTTGGATGAAATTGCGCTCTCTTACTGGTGCTCTGTGTGATAAGCGGATGCCAGTCAAATTAAAGGGCAAAGTGTACAAAACCGGCCTACCCTCATGTACAGCTCCGAATGTTGGACAAGGGGAAAAAAGCATGAGGAGCGAATGCATGTCACAGAGATGCGGATGCTGCGATGGTCGGTGGGAGTCACTTTGCATGACAAAGAGCGCAATAAGCATGTGCGTGGATCTTTCAGAGTTGCGCCCATCAGCGACAATGTGAAGGAAAAACAGCTCCTCTTGCCATCGAAAAGCCTAAGAGAGGAAGAGGGCGTCCTAAGCCAACATGGAAACGAACTGCTAAGGGTGACTTAAAGTAAATTGAAGTACCGTTACATCTGGTGCAAGAACGTCGGACATAAAGCCGACCCTGAGTGAGCTCTTGAGTGCCGTACGCGGACAGATAACAAGAAGGAGGAGAAGAAGAAGATCAATCAACAACAATCAAATAACGTTTACCGGAAACAACGTTAGTTAGGTTATGTATTTGCTTTTTTTTTGCTAGGGGCTTTACGTCGCACCGACACAGATAGGTCTTATGGCGACGATGGGATAGGAAAGGCTTAGGAGTTGGAAGGAAGCGGCCGTGGCCTTAATTAAGGTACAGCCCCAGCATTTGCCTGGTGTGAAAATGGGAAACCACGGAAAACCATTTTCAGGGCTGCCGATATTGGGATTCGAACCTACTATCTGCCGGATGCAAGCTCACAGCCGCGCGCCTCTACGCACACGGCCAACTCGCCCGGTAGAAGAAGAAGAAACAAAACTTGATGATATATGTGATGTTTATCTGCCGGAAATGAATTAATTTATACATTATTCAACAGGGTGATGATGGCAGATTACCTGAGCTGGCAATGCAGCGGCAAGATTATTGGTGTCGATGGGTACGGAATCACAGTTCTGCAACCAGGTGGAGAAACAATATTCAACAAGGTTAAGTTGTTGTTCCCTGATTCATAATATGTCTGACTATCATTTTTTACATTATTGTGAATCGGTATTCAATCAATTATTAGAGACGAGTGCGGAAAGAAAGCAATTATGTCATGGTATGAGAAAAATTAGAGTGCATATCGATCATGTGTGGATAATGAACACCCAGTTAGAACGCGTTAATGTCTTAAATGTCATGCTGTCCGAGCATTTTCTAGCCTTTACAGTCATTAGGCGGCTAATGTCTAGTTTTACGTCACTGGAATGATGTTATAATCTCTTCCGTAATGTTTGCTACAAATGATGGATAATAAACTTTGCTATCAAGCCCGCATTTCTTAAGAAGGATTGGGGAAGTGAGTATCGCTAGTGACCTCTCTAAACCAGAACGTAATGCTCATAACACCGCAGTGTCAACGCTGATTACAAAACATTTCCGCTCTTAAATTTCACTGAGCTCGCCTGTCATCCAAGTGGCACGAACTCAATTTACACCATTAACTTGGTTGTGCAGTAAAATATGTTCGACATAGAAAAACTCTGTTTTGACATCTAAAACTCTATTCTCGTTGATGGTAGATGACGTCTCGGCCTCAGTAATTCATGCACAAACGCTACGATGACAAGAGCAGGGGTGGACAAACTTAGAGTCTGCATATTCGAGCACCCTAGCAGAAGATTGCACGGTACGCCAACACTCCTCGACCTGCTAATAAATCAGATATAAAAAAGTACAGTGATTGTAACATAAATTCTTAAAAAAAGATGGAGAAATTTGTTAGTAAACGAACAAATTAGATTTTTTGTTTGCTATGAGCTCTCTACTCATGCGTCCGCTCTCCTTCGTGGCTTAAGCTGAACTGATGAACTTTTATATACGATAATACGGTGTTTCATTGATAACTGTCTCACTAATCAATCAATCAATCAATCAATCAATCAATCAATCAATCAATCAATCAATCAATCAATCAATCAATCAATCAATCAATCAATCAATCAATCAATCAATCAATCAATCAATCAATCAATCAATCAATCAATCAATCAATCAATCAATCAATCAATCAATCAATCAATCAATCAATCAATCAATCAATCAATCAATCAATCAATCAATCAATCAATCAATCAATCAATCAATCAATCAATCAATCAATACCGATCTGCATTTACGGCAGTCACCCAGGTGGCAGATTCCGTATCTGTTGTTTTCCTAGCCTTTTTAAAATGATTTCAAAGAAATTTGGAAATTTATTGAACATCTCCCTTGGTAACTTATTCCAATCCCTAACTCCCTTTCCTATAAATGAATATTTTCCCCAATTTGTCCTCTTGAATTCCAACTTAATCTTCATGTTGTGATCTTTCCCACTTTTAAAGACGCCACTCAAACTTATTCGTTTACTAATATCATTCCACGCCATCTCTCCGCTGACAGCTCGGAACATACCACTTAGTCGAGCAGCTCGTCTTCTTTTTCCCAATTCTTTCCAGCCCAAACTTTGCAACAATTTTGTAACGCTACTCTTTTGTCGGAAATCACTCAGAACAAATCGAGTTGCTTTTCTTTGGATTTTTTCTAGTTCTTGAATCAGGTAATCCTGGTGAGCGTCCCATACACTGGAACAATACTCTAGTTGGGGTCTTACCAGAGACTTACATGCCGTCTCCTTTACATCCTTACTACAACCCCTAAACACCCTCATAACCATGTGCAGAGATCTGTAGCCTTTATTTACAATTCCATTTATGTGATTACCCCAATCAAGATCTTTCCTTATATCAGCGCAGTAATTAAAACTGAGAGGACTTTTCCTATTTGTGAAACTCACAACCTGACTTTTAACCCCGTTTATCAACATACCATTACCTGCTGTCCATCTCACAACATTATCGAGGTCACGTTGCAGTTGCTCACAATCTTGTATTACTCTGTACAGAATAACATCATCCGCAAAAAGCCTTACTTCTGATTCCACTCCTTTACTCATATCATTTTTATATATATATAAGAAAACATAAAGGTCCAATAATACTGCCTTGAGGAATTCCCCTCTTAATAATTACTCTAATTCTCTAATTCTCTAATTCTCTGAGATCTATTTTCTAGAAATATAGCAACCTATTCAATCACTCTTTTGTCTAGTCCAATTGCACTCATTTTTGCCAGTAGTCTCCCATGATCCACCCTATCAAATGCTTTAGACAGGTCAATCGCGATACAGTCCATTTGACCTCCAGAATCCAGGATATCTGCTATATCTTGCTGGAATCCTACAAGTTGAGCTTCAGTGGAATAACCTTTCCTAAAACCGAATTGTCTTCTATCGAGCCAGTTGTTAATTTCGCAAACATGTCTAATATAATCAGAAAGAATGCTTTCCCAATGCTTACATGCAACCCATGTCAAACTGACCGGCCTGTAATTTTCAGCTTTATGTCTATCACCCTTTCCTTTATACACAGGGGCTACTATGACAACTCTCCAATCATTTAGTATAGGTCCTTCAACCAAACAATAATCAAATAAGTACTTCAGATATGGTACTATATCCCAACCCATTGTCTTTAGTATATCCCCAGAAACCTTATTAATTCCAGCCGCCTTTCTATTTTTCAACTTTTGTATCTTACTGTAAATGTCATTGTTATCATATGTAAATTTTAATACTTCTTTAGTATTAGTCTCCTCCTCTATCTGGACGTTAACCTTGTAACCAACAATCTTTACATACTGGTGACTGAATACTTTTGCCTTTTGAAGATCCTCACATACACACTCCACTTGTTCATTAATTATTCCTGGAATGTCCTTCTTGGAACCTGTTGCTGCCCTAAAATACCTATACATACCCTTCCATTTTTCACTAAAATTTGTATGAATGCCAATTATGCTTGCCATCATGTTATCCTTGCTTGTTGTTGTTGTTGCTTGTTGGTTAAAGGGGCCTAACACATGTTATCCTTAGCTGCCTTCTTTGATAGATTCAATTTCCTAGTTAGTTCCTTCAATTTCTTCCACAGCCATTTCCAACTCTATTCCATTCCAATCTGCACCTCCTTCTTAGCTGAGATTCTGACTGGCGACTGATGCTTGCCAGGTCGAACACGTGCAGGCTGCTTGCAAGGTCAACGACTATGCGCGCGCCTCGCATACTGCAGCTTACGTGTCGCAGAGTAAACGCGCCGCTTGGACGGCCTTAGTTTGTACGAGAGACCCTGTATATATCACAGTAAACAAACGAGGGATAGTGAGTCTGGAAGTGTTTAGTGGTGATTGTCAGGATAGCCAGAAACACCTTCAGATGGTGCACATTCTTTGAAGGGAGCAGCTTAAAACCTTCCCGATGACAGACCTGTGACTGTTCGCCACCAACTGTCAGACACTGAGGGGACGGTTCGAAACGACTGACAGATGCTTTTGGGAACCTTGGAAGAATTGCACACATTTCGTAAGGGGCTGCGTGCGATATTGTGCATAACAAATTGGGATTTTGTGAAGTCAGTGCGCGCAGGTTGCCCAAGGACTTGTCAAAAGGCCTAGAGAATGATACGTTACACTGATGAAGGTCATGACTACAGCCTGGATTTAAGCAGTGATAGCTTAATGTGCAAACTTACTGAAATACTGCACAACGGTTGTGCTATGAGATTTGTATAAACATATAGGGATACGGTCTATCAGAACTACCACTCTTGTTACATGATGGAAGAGCGGGCTCGATGAGACTTCCTAATAACAAATTAGCTTGCATTCCAACATATTACTGCCTAAAAGTACGACTTTCAGGATGGTATGGTGAGTGGAGGTAACCCCTGGGTGTGCCACTTTACGGCGATGGTGTGTTCTGTGCTTGAAACGAGTATGAGAGAGCAGGGAGCTCAGGCTAGTGGCTTTACGTCGCACCGACACAGATAGGTCTGATGGCGACGATAGGATAGGAAAGGGCTAGGCGTTGGAAGGAAGCGGCCGTGGCCTTATTAAGGTACAGCCCCAGCATGCCTGGTGTGAAAATGGGAAACCACGGGATGCCGATAGTGGGATTCGAACCCACTATCTCCCGGATGCAAGCTCACAGCTGCGCGCCCCTAACCGCACGGTCAACTCGCCCGGTAGGGAGCTCAGGAGAAGGACACCAGTGATGGAGCTGATGGAGTTGGGCAGACACGTAGCGGGGAGCATTTCAAAATGGGCCGCGGCTCTGATGGAGTAGAGACACCAGGAGTCAACAAGTGTCGGCAAAACATCTGCTAGACGAAGGGATGGCATCCAACCCTCAGCAACTTGATTCTCACTGTCCAGCAGATTTTATTATTATTATTATTATTATTATTATTATTATTATTATTATTATTATTATTATTATTATTATTATTATTATTATTATACACATTTTGTTTTACGTCGCACCGACACAGATAGGTCTTATAGCGACAATGGTTTAAGAGAGGACTAGGAGTGGAAAGGAAGCACCTGTGGCTTTAATTAAGATACATTTACTTAGTTAGAAAATGGGAAACCACGGGAAACCATCTTCACGGCTACCATCAACGACGGATCGGTAAGATAGTTCCTTACAAAACGAATATTTTCAACCTATTGAAAAGGTCTATTTTTCTCTTGTTTCTTTCTTGAGTTATGTATCGAGTAATGTTTACTTCATCAGAAAAAGATGAAACTTGTAGATGTCTTAGACATGGATATGTTGTATATAGGCCCTCCATTATGTCTGTTATGAGATGTTTTTAGTAGAAGCAGTTGATTAGCATGCGGATATCGGAATCTGTGTGAATGGAGAATGTATCAATAATATCGGATACGCAGACAAAACAGTGCTTTTATCTGAAAGTATAAAAGATCTACAAAATCTACTGAATGAGAAACATGTGGTATGTACTAGATATGGCCTATCAATAAACACAAAGAAAGGACTTTTTGCCAGTCCATAAAGATCAATCTATTCACGCACATTTAGAAAAGGCTGATGAAAACAATGAATGTGTTAAAACCTACAGATACCTTGGATGTCTTCTAAATTCTCAATGGGAATTCTCACAAGAAATCCGAGCTAGAATCGAACAGGCTCGGACAAATTTCAGAAGTTATTGACCAATAAGCATCTCAGCAATGAGCTCAAGCTTCGCATGTTGTTACATTGTGTTTTCAACACTCTTTTATGGTATGTAAGGTGGACGGATGGACACTATTCAAACTTGTGAAAGCGATTAGAGGCATTTGAAGTATAACCCTATCGACGAATGCTTCGTGTGAGCCAGCGTGGCTCAGGCGCCAGGACGCCGTCATCTCACCGCTGGATACCGTGGTTCAAATCCCGGTCACTCCATGTGAGATTTGTGCTGGGCAAAAAGGAGGCGGGACAGGCTTCTCTCCGGGTATTCCGGTTTTCCCTGTCATTTTTCATTCCAGCAACACTCTCCACTATTATTTCATTTCATCTGTCAGTCATTAATCATTGCCCCAGAAGAGTGCGACAGGCCTCGTCAGCCGGCACAATTCCTATCCTCGCCGCAAGTTGGGAGCTTCATTCATCTCATCCCTGACCCGGTCATTGACTGGAAAACAGGTTGTAGGTTTTCATTTTTCACGAATGCTTCATGTGTCATGGATGAAAAGGATTACATATACTAACTTCTTGAAGTGTGTGAATACAATGACGGAAGTTCTGCTGACAATTAAGAAGCGGGAGTTAGAGAACTTCGGGCACATCATGCCTGGCAAGAAGTATAAACATTTGCAAATGTTTCTGCAAGGGAAAATTGATGGCGCGCACAAACGTAGCAGACAAAGGATATCTTGGCTGTGTAACGTGCGAGATTGGTACCAACAACACATATAATCTCTTTTTCATAAGAAAAATTACAAATTTATGATCGCCAACTTTCGTTGAACAGTGAATGCACCGGGCGAGTTGGCCGTGCGCGTAGAGGCGCGCGGCTGTGAGCCTGCATCCGGGAGATCGTGGGTTCGATCCCCTGAAGATGGTTTTCCGTGGCTTCCCATTTTCACACCAGGCAAATGCTGGGGCTGTACCTTAACTAAGGCCACGGCCGCTTCCTTCCAACTCCTAGGCCTTTCCTCTCCCATCGTCGCCATAAGACCTATCTGTGTCGGTGCGACGTAAAACAACTAGCAAAAAAAAAACAGTGAATGCATCACAAAGCCTTGGAAATTTCGGGAGAATACTTTTCAGAATAGAAGCTTTTGAAATGTGGTGTTACAGAAGAATGCTGAAGGTGAGATGGATAGATCGAATCACGAATGAAGAGATACTGAATCGAATTGGTGAGAGGAGATCGATTTGGCTAAATTTGACGAGAAGAAGAGATAGAATGATAGGACACATCTTAAGACACCCAGGACTTGTTCAGTTGGTTTTTGAAGGAAGTGTAGGTGGCAAGAACGGTAGGGGTAGACCAAGGTATGAATATGACAAACAGATTAGAGCAGATGTAGGATGCAATAGTTACGTAGAAATGAAAAGGTCAGCACAGGATAGGGTGGCATGGAGCGCTGCATCAAACCAGTCTATGGACTGATGACTCAAACAACACAACAACACCTTTGAGAACAAGTGATATAATGAGTAGCTTTTCATGTTTTAAAATGATCGTATATTCAAAATTAATTAATTTATTATATAATCGTATGGTGATTACAAACTATATACAATTAAAACATTACAAAATTAGACTTTTAAAGCCCGAGTTTTCCAGTCAATTAATTAAATTTGGAGAGAGAGTGAACACGTCATCGGGATCCAGAGTATGAACGAAGAGAGCAGCGTTGGACGAGCTGTTCAATCATCTGTTCTTCTAAACTGCATTCGCACACTGGTGAGCTGATCCAAGTAGTTACAGCATCCACGTTCAGTCCTTACTCTGCTGAGACGACACTAAACGTACCTTGGTAGGTCGACACTTTTTGGCTTCTTAGTGGGATCAAGGCGGTGGGCACTTGTTCCTAATGAATTAAACGACCACTCCTCCTTACAACTACTATTTAAATTAAATCTATCCGCAGTAAATTTCCCTGCAATGACACCTGCTGGTATTCTTGATCGCAATCGTTGCTGTGGCGGATGGCAGAATTCCTGATACAGTGGTAAAGAAGGCGATGTAAAGATTTAATTAGACTCGCTGAGAAGAGCTTGTTTCCGCCTCAGATTTGGCGGAGGGATGTGACTTAACAATGTAATCAATTAATTCATAAATGCACGAATTCATTTATAAAGTTACTACTTTGTGGTCATGTCAATCAAGAAGACATGGTGTGACTAATGTGCATATTATTGACTAGGATTATGAAAAGAGTGTAGCAACGTAAAAGTATCGCTCCACATGGCCTTTTGCTTGGAAGAATTGAATCGAGAAGTAATTGAAGGACAGTGTGACCTATTCTGCAAATAGTCTTACTTTTCTTTCTACGTTCTTTGGACTGTACACTGCAATGCAAGGTTTATGCAGCTGTAGGCAGATAATTCCCCGCTATTGTTCATTTTAAATTGCTGTCCACTTTTCTATTAACTCTACATTGTGGAGAGTTGTGCCGTTGCGATTCCCATTTCCCGCTGACCTCACCTCCTCCTCGGTTGCGTAACTCTACCCACTACTTACTTAAACAGGCTTTCTACATTACGGCGGTGAATAAGGACTGTGATTGTACCCAAGGACTTTAAACTATACAACTCGAGGTACCTTGAGGCAGATCCCTGTGTCTTTGTTCTAATTTGTCAGTCATTGATTTCCAATAAGCCATCTGTTTTTCTTCCGTGGAAGCCTCAAGGTGTTTCCAGTTCGCTTGACGTTTCAGGCTGGAAGTCACGAATAGCGGCGGACGAACAATAATAGATGAAGCATCAATCTTTGATATTCAACGGCAACTTCAAAAGCAGTTTACACTGCTGTGAACCACAGAGGGTGAGTGTCCTCGCCGTGAGGGTTTGCGATTTCCACACCAGCCTCGGTGGAAAAGCTCGATCAGTTCGATAATGGAAAGAGGACAAGACCGGATGTCATTTTTCATGTAATATCCAACACAGGGTGTCTAAATATCATCTTATGAAATATCTAATAATCTATGGTCATTGCCGTATCATTAATCAGTTTAGAAAGTAGGTCAGGAAATGAATGTCATTACTCAGATCACATGTCAGACAGACGTCTGCTTTAGAAATGTTTGATTCCATTGATACTGTCCGGAACATTTCATTATTCTAATAATAATAATAATAATAATAATAATAATAATAATAACATGTCATAATAATAATATGGATGTGAAACTTGGACGATAACTAGCTCAGAAAGAAAGAGAATAGGAGTTTTTGAAATGTGGTGTTACAGAAGAATGCTGAAGGTGAGATGGATAGATCGAGTCACAACTTTTTTTGCTCGTGGTATTACGTCGCACCGACACAGATAGGTCTTAAGGCGACGATGGGACAGGAAAGGCCTAGGAGTTGAAAGGAAGCGGCCGTGCCTTAATTAAGGTAAAGCCCCAGCATTTGCTTGGTTTGAAAATGGGAAACCACGGAAAACCATCTTTGGGGCTGCCGACAGTGGGATTCGAACCCACTATCTCCCGGATGCAAGCTCACAGCCACGCGCTCCTAAACGCACGGCCAACTCGTCCGGTAGGAAAAGATCAAATCCCAGAGAAGAGGTCCTTAGTAGGCCGATACAAACGATTAATAATAATAATAATAATAATAATAATAATAATAATAATAATAGTATTATTGAAAAAGAAGTCAAGAAAGACCTGGAAAGGAACAACATACGAGAAGAATTATTATTGGAAAAGAAAGATTTTTAGGAAGAAAGTCTTACAAATGGAAGAATTCCAAGCGAGGAAGGAAAAGAAAACAGGCACAAAGTGGACTGACGACAGGAAAAGGAAGCACAGTGAAACAATGAAAGAATACTGGAAGAAAAGGAAAGAACTAAGGAGGAAGAATTGAAATTGAAACGTGGTCCTTAGAAGGCCGGAACGCAAGAAGAAGAATAGTAATAATAACCTGGGTGAGATCATCATGAAAAATGGACTGGACAAAGAAGCACTTGAGGAGCGAGTACGCAAACTGGAAACAGCCTACCAAACAATCTACAATAAAAAATACCTTTCCCAAAACACCAACATACGTCACTATGAAACAGTTCTGAAGCCAGTAGTTTTATATGCAGCCGAAACCCTGTCTCTAAATGCGAACAAAGGACTCCTTGAAGAACTGGAGAAAAAAAGAGCGCAAAATTGTGAGAGGAATCTTGGGATCAAAGTACAGAAAAGGAATCTATCAAAAGAGATCCAACGAGGAGTTCTACAGCAAAATATAGAAAATTACTGGCACAATCCGAAAAAGACGGTCACGATTTTACGGTCATCTGGAAAGAATGGACGGAAGAAAGTTAACTAAAGAGATCTTTCACTTTTTTTATTCAAACCCGAAACCACAATTCCCTGGTTTAGAAATACCAAAGAAGACCTGCAAATGCTACATATCTCAGCTGAAGATGCCCTTAACAGAGATCGCTTCCGCAAGAAAATATTGACGAACGGGCTAAACCGAGACGAGCAACCGAAGAGAAGACGCGGTGCCCTTTGGACGGAGGAGCATAAGCAGGCCCACTCACAAAGAATGAGGTAAATTTGGACTCTAAAGAAGGCCAAGTTCAGTGTCAAATGCAAGAAGACTTAACGTGGTCTTTGATGGCCCTAGCGAATTATATATATATATATATATATATATATATATATATATAATAATCAGATACCTTCAGGAAAAGATAAATGTTCTATGGGGCCTTGGTCCGAATGAATCCGGAAATATTGACTATAAAAAGTGTATACCATGAAAGGTAAGGTAAGGTAAGGGTTATTCTGCCCGAAGACAGGTCCGAACCTCCGCAAAGGTGTTCCTGAGCCGGAGTTACGTGCGGTAGGGTGGCCAGTTCCTTTCCGCTCCTCCATTCCCTTACCCCCACCAACAGCGCGTGGCAACCCATCCAACTCCTGACCACGCCCAATGTTGCTTAACTTCGGAGATCTCACGGGATGCGGTGTTTCAACACAGCTACGGCCGTTGGCTACCATGAAATAAACCCCAAAAATAATTTACCTCTCTCCTGAAAAATTAGTGATTTGTTGGTTACCTACATCCTTATTCTGAGCAGGTCTTCAATTCGAAACCTTTCCACAGTGCTCATGTGGAGTGACGGCATATGGCGCTGAATCGTCCAACGGGTGGGGACGTTGAGCGTCGAGCAGACGCCTTGGTGTTTTCCCACAGAGTAGGCTGTACGCCGACGCTGAGTTTCAGACTCTCCCAACCTCATCACCATCACACTGCACAACATGGGGTCATTAGACTGGACCTATAACACGTACTGTATACTCCCGAAATGATCTTCACCTCCGAACAAACACCACGCGCATGAATAAAACACGACCGCAAATAAAATGTCATCATATCTAGGCATTAGAACATACGTGAAAAGTATAAGTTACAGAAATTATACCCTAAATAGTAAAGAACATAATACCACGAAAAGAAATGATGGATGTGAAAAGTTTTGCAGAAGGAGTTCCCTAATATATGACACTGTCAACATTTGCACTATAATTTCATATCGTAGAAGAGCGCGTTGTCAACAAACCCGTCTGGCTGTTTGTAATACCTAGCCAGGTAGATGTGGTTCTCTGTCGACAGGACGCTCTGTAAATGAGTTTACCGCTCCCAGAGGCAATTAGTGGACTCTGGAGGGCTTCTCTGTACTCACAGCAAACTCCAGCACACGAGCACTGAAACCTTTATAAACTTGTCCAAATTTAACAAAGGGAATTCTACCTGAGAAGTGTTGCCCTAGCTAATGTGAACACTTGTGCCGTGCTGGACTTTGAAGCCTTAGCCAGGAGACTGATAGGTCTACCGCAGTTATACGTAATGGTGGCTGCGTCGTATGTATTAATGAGATTTATCGCACTGGTAATACTATCTCATAGAACAATACTTTACTCCCTTTGTTGTGCGCATTATGAATGTGACGGAATTTCCTGAAGTGAAGTAGCCGCTTCAACGCATGCTGAAATTCTCAGGAGAAGTTGGACATCACACAGGAATCCTCCACTGCGTATGGACATGCGTGGCGATAGATCACACGTTTTCCTATCAGTCACAATACCAGAAGACAAGAATTGTAGTACATAGTTGAATTTTAGCACGTACCATCACTGGTTCTACGTTCAACTGGCTGTCATAAAACACTGAAGCGTTGGAACAGGAATACGACATTTCCAGTTGAAAGAAATATTTTTGATCGTCCTCAAAATTGTCTCAAAGTTTTTTGTTGTTACCCATTGGTTTTCCACTGCTGACCCTTTATGGGTGGGGGTCGTAGCATAACATCCACGGTATCCCTGACTGTCGTAAGAGGCGACTGAAAGGGCTTCAGGTGCTCTTAACTTGGCAGCGTGGGTTGGCAATCAAGGGCCCTGAGCTGAGTTCTGGCAAAGTTTTCACTTACTTGAGCCAGACTCCTTACATTCATCTAACCTATTCGACCTCCCTTGGTCTGATCCCAACGGTATTAGGATGGCGAGGCCTAGGGACACGCCCTTCGAGGCTCTTCCCTTTCTTTGGCCGATATCTTCATTTTTCGAAGTTTCGGACCCCTTCCATTTTTCCCCTCTCATTAGTGTGAATAGAGCATTGTTGCCCAATTGTTCTTCCGCTTAAAGCAGTAATAATCACAATCATCTGTCTCACTGCTAATAAATTTCGTGTGGATATTTCTAGCCGAGTGCAGCCCTTGTAAGGCAGACCCTCCGATGAGGGTGGGCGGCATCTGCCATGTGTAGGTAACTGAGTGTTATTGTGGTGGAGGATAGTGTTATGTGTGGTGTGTGAGTTGCAGGGATGATGGGGGCAGCACAAACACCCAGCCCCCGGGCCTTTGGAATTAACCAATGAAGGTTAAAATACCCGACCCAACCGAGAATCGAAACCGGGACCCTCTGAACCGAAGGCCAGTACGCTGACCATTCAGCCAACGAGTCTGACTGTCTCACTGCTAGGCAAAGGCCTTTCCCGGTTTTATTCATTGAACTCTATCTCAGGATGCTGTTGGTTATGATGATCCTGCGTGGATATCCACGTCATTATATCATCTTCTTTCCTCCCTTAACTTGCGTCTCCGTGACCATCTTACTCCACCTGTCACCTGGACTTTTCATGACATGTCCGATTCACTTGCGTTTTAACGACCTAGATTGAATCAGTTTGTCCTTCACAGAAGTTCCACAATTTCCCTTAGGATTATATTTTCTGTGTTGCTTATTCTCCTATCTGAGAAGGTATTCAAACCCGCTGTTGCATATGTAGCTGCTGGAAGGATTACAGTTTTGTAGTCTCCATTTAGCATTCCTGGATACTGAGTTTTTGTTGTATATATTCATCGTTGCGCGATACGTGTTTCCATTTTGTGTATTTATTATTATTATTATTATTATTATTATTATTATTAATACGTATTATTATTATTATTATTAGTAGTAGTAGTAGTAGTAGTATTAACAAGTACATCGTATTTGGGAGATATCTCGGTGATAACGTATGCTTTCACTAGTGTAGTATATCTAACATTTTTTACAAATTCCATCTTTCAGTACAAATAGTTTGTAAAAGGGGGAGGTCTTTCAAGCTCTGAATACCTGAAAGTAGGGATATTTTATAGACGAATGCCGTAGACGTGCGTTAACGATCTCTTCCTGGACACTCCACCAAGCCACTGCAAACACAGCGGTGGGTTTGGTGGGTACGGAACTCTTCCCGTGTGCTTGGAAGTCCAGGGGAGAAGGGTCGGATTTCAGAAGTGCAACACCATACGCAGTAATATATTGGAAGTCTATTAAGGGTTACATTGTACGGATGACAATGGACACAACAGACAACAGTCAACATTATCATCAATCTTCGGAAGAAGATTGAAGAAGTTATTGATCAAATATTTCGCTCCGAAATGTCAGACGCTAAAACAAGATTATGTTAAGGCAGAGAAGTGAAGATACTGTAATTTTTTAGCCAAGTATAGTATACCATACTTGACAGCTAATTTTCAAATCAAGGATCGATTTGTCTCATTTCCGGTACTAGCGGATCGATTTGTTAACGAAACATCGTATACATTAGACAAAACGCGTTCAAGATATTATTGTGAGTGCAAGAATGCATTAGTCTGTAGCCCTTCTCAGAAATAATTTGACAGAGCAAGTTGGCTGTGCGGTTAGAGACACGCGGCTGTGAGCTTGCATCCGGGAGATAGTGGGTTCGAATCCCACTGTCCGCAGCCCTGAAGATGGTTTTCCATGGTTTCCCATGTTCACACCAGACAAATGCTGGGGCTGTACCTTAATTAAGGCCACGGCCGCTTCCTTACAACTCCTAGGTCTTTCCTATCCCATCGTCGCCATAAGACCTGTCTGTGTCGGTGCGACGTAAAGCCACTAGGAAAATAATTAAGAAATAATTTGCACGGAATTCAAGGCAATCATTAACTTTTATTATTAGTATTAGGATACGAATTCTAGTTTGACTTAAAAAAACTATATTATTATTAATTTTTTTATTATTATTATTTTTGGCCACCCCATTTTGGATCATATTAGATAAATGAAATACATATACCGGTACCTTATAATCTATTTGCGATACATCTTCTACGTTGTTTCATCATATTTTCTATGCTTTTGCTTTATCATTAATTAAAATTGATTCCGCTTCTGCAGCTCGATTCTCTAAGAAACGTAGTCGCAATCCAATTGCCAGCGTGCTGTCCGACAGCTGATGTTCTTTCAGCATTGTTTGCGCAGCCCGGTCGACAGTAATGCCTGGCTGGTTGTCTACGCGTCAGGCTGCTCCACAAATAACAGCGCACAATACCGATTCTCATTTCTGAGTGTTGACTCTCCGCTATCGGATACCCCAGGGTGCATTGATCACGCTCGGTCGTACAGAGTTCTAGCACGACTAAAGGTGTACTGAGGGGACAACTAATCTCCATTGTGCAGAACGCTGGCCCGAGTTTACGAATCAGTTCTTGATATCCACCCGTCATTTTATCTTCAATGGCGTGAATGCTGGAATAACGAACCATTGTCCGTGAAGCAATTAAATTCATTTTCCATTTCTAGGCTCCGTAATCTCCAATGAAAGGTATTCATAACGTCTTTCACTTACCTGTCTATCTGGCTGTTTGTTTATCCCAGGCTAGGTTCTTCTTCACACCTAACTTAGCCTGGGAAATCAAAATCATCGACTTCGTGTGGAGGGTTCACTCACAGTAGAAATAACATACCATCGATAATGATGATGATGTTAATAATAGTAATAATAATCATGGAACTTGAGATCAAAGACAGAAAGAAAGAAAGACAGAAAGAAAGAAAAAGTAAGATGTTGTGGAAAATTATGGACCCCATCAAAGACAACAATGAGACGGCACAACCAAAATGATAAACAATACGATGTGGAAGAGACGAATTGTTTTCTGTGTACGGTCACGTGACAGGAATGAGCCCTGTTAAGTCAACCAAACGGATCTTATTCTTTTAGAATAAGAAGCCGTATTTGGTAGCTCTAGCGGTAGAGCGCTGTTCTTCTGAACTCACCTTGGCAGGTTCGATCCTGGCTCAGTCCGGTGGTAGATTTACCGCAACGAAAAAGAACTCCTGTGGGACAAAATTCTGGCGCCTCGGCGTCTCCAAAAATCATGAAAATGCAGTTAGAAGGACGTAGGTAGAACCAACAACATTGTTGTCAGAATTTTGTTTGAGTCATCAGTCCATAGACTGGTTTGATGCAGCGCTACATGCCACCCTATTCTGTGCTAACCTTCTCATTTCTATGTACGTGCTGCATCTTATATCTGCTCTAATCTGCTTGTTATATTCTTACCTTACTCTGCCCCTACCGCTCTTACCACCTACACTTCCCTCAAAAATCAACTGAACAAGTCCTGGTTGTCTTGAGATGTGTCCTATCAATCTCTTCTTGTGGTCAAATTTAACCACATCGATCTCCTCTCACCAATTCTGTTCCATATTTCTTCATTTGTGATTCGATCTATCCATCTCACCTTGGGCATTCTTCTGTAATACCACATTTCAAAAACTTGTATTCTCTTCCTTTCTGAGCTCGTCATCGTCCGTATTTATTAGTTGTAGTTTCCCTCCTCATAATCCCGATATTTTTCTTGTATAAAAATAAAAGTACTCACACAGACATATATTCCCAATTATCTGCATGAAACTTTGAGTATTCTCTAAACTGTAAGCGTCAGTTAAGACTCGTCAGAATATTAGCATGTTTCTACCTGAAATAATGAAATAATGAGACAGAGACTGACCGTAAGGTAATAGTTCTGATAAACAGGAAACGTGTAAGAGACACTCAGTCAGCAATGTTAGAAGTTAGTTCCTTTATATGTTCTATATCACGCTAAACTGTGTTCGAAACTTGGGCCTCTTACACGAGGCACATAAAATGCCTGGAGAAATATCATCAGTCCTGTCTGAGGAGGATCCTTAGAGTTAAATGACAAGATCATCGAACTAACATCAGCGTCTTGGAAGAAGGCTGTACCAACAGCATTGAGGCTATGATCATAAAACATCAACTTCATTGCACAGGTCATGTCGTTCGTATGCCTTATTTTCGCCTCCCAAAGCAAATTATGTATGCTCAACTGAAGGGTGGCCGTCGACACCAGGGTGGACAGCAAGAAAGTTTCAGGGACGTACTAAAGACAGACATGAAGATCACTAACTGCGAAAAAAAACGCAACTAACCGCCTGGTATGGCGTCGCCTTATCTACGAGGGTCCTAAGATCTTCGAACAACAACGCCGGAGATTTGAAACTGAGAAGAGAATTGTTGGGAAAGGGCGGGCGTTCCTCAGGATGAATAACCCTCAACAGCTGTATCTCAACACTGGCAATGCTTGCCACCGCTATGGAAGAATTTTTGGCTCGAGAACTGGCCTCCACAGTCACTTAAGAACTCATCAAACTTACCAGTAACATCCGAGAAAGACAATCATACTCGTCAGCGAGAGATAGCATATAATCATCATCATCTCTCGAAAAAAGGTGTCTAGATGTTGCGACCAGATATATCTCGTCGTGTTCTACGGCTTTCTGTGAATCATTCTGTACACATCCGTTCTACTGCCGATACACTCGTTCCACAAGAGCAGCAGTTTCCCGGATGGATGCATCACGTTCTCTTATGCCAATAATGCAGCCCCTTTTAAACTCACTCATTTGACGGTGCGATTCTCGCATACGTCTGCAAGGTATCCTGCATGTCTGCTTATATCACAATGATCTATTACCTTCGGTTTATAGCGACAACGAGAGCCGCAGGCACATTTTACCAGTCGGTGGTGGTGCGCAGAAGTATCGATGTGGACCTTGAACCTGAGGGCTGACATGGTTCAAATGCTAATAATTTCTTCAGAACATACTAACTCACATGTCCTGTTAATATGAACTCCCCATCGCTAGCCTTTCAAGGTGTTCTGGTTTTTATCAACATGAGTGTACATGTCCATGTTTAACATTGTGGTGGTTTGGCGCTGACCCGATAAAATTATCTTGTAAGATATAAAGGACTGTTCAACATCGCAGGAAATCACAGGTGCATATTTTAAAAGAAAAATCTAGCTGGGTAAAATATATTCCGGAGGCTCTTCTTGTTCTGCATTAATGATCTTACAAATAGATAGAGAAATTCAATAACCTACATTTCGTTTCAAGACTGTTAGGAGTTTGTTAGAAACTCTGACCAATGAAGGGCAGCTAGCCATCCCAGATTCCGAGAAAGGATTAAGGCTGCTGTATGCCGTAGAGGCCCTCGGACGCACTGTATTTATTAACATTATCGGGGGTTTGTATATCAATAAGTTTACAGGAATTTTAAGCCAGCTCTAGGAAGTGAAATATATTCTACCCGTTCTTGGCACGGGAATTGGTAATCAATTTCACGATTCCTTAATGAACTTGTATAAAGTTACATGATATTTTTCTACTAAACCACGTGGCAGTAAAGGGAAGTACGATAAAGCTGAGCGAAGTGGAGACAGAATGGGATAGATCACAGAGTTTATTGAACGATATAGTTCCTGGTCCAAAGTTGTGCGTATATTCCCCCTATTTCACAGGCGAAGGGATAGATATCCGAATTTTACAGGAATTTTAAGCCAGCTCTAGGAAGTGAAATATATTCTACCCGTTCTTAGCACGGGAATTGGTAATCAATTTCACGATTCCTTAATGAACTTGTATAAAGTTACATGCCTGTATTCCAACGTTTAATATGACGAGTTAAACTGATATTTTTCTACTAAACCACGTGGCAGTAAAGGGAAGTACGATAAAGCTGAGCGAAGTGGAGACAGAATGGGATAGATCACAGAGTTTATTGAACGATATAGTTCCTGGTCCGAAGTTGTGCGTAATTCTCTCTATTTCTCGGTTACATATTGTTGTTCATCTGAAGCCGTTATGGCACTGTGGCTGAAAACTCATGAAACCAATCGTTGACGATAACTCTGTCTCTTATTACCTGCTCTATCGAAAAGAATAAAATAGCTCTTTAGTTAAACCTCCTTTTTGCTATTTGCTTTACGTCGCACCGACACAGATAGGTCTTATGGCGACGATGGGACAGGAAAGGCCTGGGAGTTGGAAGGAGCGGCCGTGGCCTTAATTAAGGTACAGCCCCAGCATTTGCCTGGTGTGAAAATGGGAAACACCGGAAAAACTTATTCAGGACTGCCGACAGTGGGGTTCGAACCCACTATCTCCCGGATGCGAACTCACAGTTGCTCGCTTGTAACCGCACGACCAACTCGCCCGGTAGTTAAACCATTTAACTCAACTTGAAATGAAGTGCCAGCCCGTAAAACAGCCCATTAATGATAACTCCCTTGTAATCCTCTTATCGAAAATGTGCACATGAGTAAGAACTTTTTAGAAATTGATTTCCATTAAAGCTGGTAGTTTTCCATTACGGATGGTCATGTATATTTTGTGGGAGGGTAAAATCACTGTTTCGACTTCCTATAAACTCGCACACCGAGCCGGGATTTAGAAATAATATTGACCCTAACACCTACCCAAGGACAGGTACAGACTTTGGTAGAAATATATAGAGTAGTTTCCCAGTTATAACTTAATCCTCTACTGCATGAATTATTTTTCGTTTTCGTTTGGTGAAGAAAATTTCAAGCTTTAATGTTCAACATACGCTCAGTGTATTAGATGTACCAGCAATTCTTAACTGGGGCTAATAGCTTAACACTCATATGTGATGTGGATTGCCATAGTTGAATATATATACGATTTTTCACGATTTTACGCTAAGCTTTTAACATTCAAAGACCGAACATTACTACCTACTGGCCATGTGATGTGAAGGTTGAGCCAGAGGTACTCCTGAAGCCTGTGGTAATGTGATGGGGAGGGTGGTTGGTTCGCGTGGATGTTGACGGGGTGGAAGGAGTACCTTTGGTTGTAGGGCTGTTTTGTCTTATGTTATGTAAAACAAAACAAGGCATCACTGGGATATGTGTTTAATTGATTGTACAGTTGAAGGTGTGCCGTAAAACCACCTCTGTCTACAATATTTATCCATTTATGGATTCTAAATATGAAGTTTGGTATAAATATACCCAGTAGTTTTCAAGTTATAAGAAGTCAGACAAGCAGACAATACAAAAAGACAAACAGACACCAACGCTAAAAGATATGCAGATGGTCATTATTAAACCTGAAACGGATAACTGAATGAAAATTTCGCCAAAATAGTCAATGAACAGACAAACGGTCGTTACGATTTTATTTATATACTGTAGATATGCGATGAAATCCGACCATTGTTTTACTGTAAATTAAACGAACTGGCAAAATTTTAATTTTGTAAATGATTGCATAGATATGAACAAAAATGTTACATTCTTCACACAATATGTAAATATATGTAATGTTTCCACGAATATGTAAACATATGTAAAATGAACCCAGGTATAACCATTTCAGAACCACAATTCGCCGACATTCTTCATTTTGAGTTGTCTACAAGCAAAGGAATGTAATATGTAATTACTAGAAGCACCTGTTTTTCGCAGAGCGCGAAATCGCAAATTTTTTGCGAAATGTTGGAAATTTGGCTGAAAACGTGAAATTAGTTACCTTAAAGCAAAGTTGCGAAATAATTTTCGAAATGATGTGCGTTCACTCTTTGATCCAATAAGCATCATTTACAACATTCTGATGAACTCTGATCTAATAAACAAAGATTCCCATTCTACGAGAATTGTTGACATCAGAATATCTTGAACCATACACAGTGTTAGGGATCTAGTTGGTTGTTCATGTACAGCAGCGACTGTCTTCTTTCCCTGGTATCAGAACACGGGTATTTTGTGGAAGCTGCAGGGAAGGCTTTGTGGATTCCATTTAGTATTATTGTTTTTTATTATTATTAACAAATACTTGCCTACTGGGAAATATCCCGGTGGCGATGGTCACTTAAAGTAGTGTGATAATAAGGTGAAGTTAAAATATAATCACCCAACAACAACAACAACAACAACAAAAACAATAGTACAACAAGCAGTTCCATGGAAAGAAAATATTGCTAGTTTAACATTCTTAAGTATATGCAGTGCTTAACATTACGGCTTACAACACTATAGGTTGAGCTTGTTACTAGCTTAACATTACAAGTGATGATAAAGTAATATTCAAACATAACTACCCAACAACAACTACAACAACAGGAGTACAACAAGCAATTCCATGGAAAGAAAATATCACAAGAAATACTACTAGTTTCATCATCATCATCAATATTCCACTCCAGTTGCCCGGGTGTGGTTTACGAGCACTCTCCACTTCTGTCTGTCCATGCACCACTCTTCTCTCAAGACGACATCCCAGCTGACTCCTCTTGTTCCTATGTCCTCTTTCACTTGGTCCAGCCACCTCTTCCTAGGTCTTCCTACCGGTCGTCTTCCGGCCACGACTGTGTGTAGCCATTGTTTTGCTGTCCTTGTATCGTCCATTCGTTTGACATGGCCAAACCATTTCAAACGGGCCCTTGTCACTTTTTCATTCAGGGATGGGTACCCACCAGTTTCCTCCCTTATTCTTTTATTCCTTACCCTCTGCCTTTTTGTCTTCTGAACCATAGTTCGTAGGAACTTCATTTCTGCGGCTTGTAGTTTGCTATCCACTTGTTGGGTTGTTGTGCAGGTTTCTAGGTCATATGTTATTATGGGGGTGAAGTATGATTGGAATAAAATCTGCTTTGATCTTAAGGGAACTTGTTCGTTCCAGAGGAGGTTCCGAACTTGATGGTAAAACTGAGCTGATTTTTGAATGCGGTTGTTAATCTCATGCTGTATTCTGTTATCACTTGGAATGATGCACCCAAGATATTTATATTCGTCTACTGTTTCCAGCTGTGTACCTTCCAGCATTATTTTTCCTTTCTTCTTCTGCCTGTTGACAGACATAGACTACTAGTTTAACATTCTAAATCCAGCATCATCATATACAAATTCACACACAACTTAAATATTTCCAGTGCTTATTACTACGGCTTACAATACTATGGGTTGAGTTTACTACTAGCTTAGCACTACAAGTGATGATAAAGTAATATTAAAACATAACTACCCAACAACAACTACAACAACAGGAGTACAACAAGCAATTCCATGGAATGAAAATAGTGAGAGATCATTTTCAACGTATTGTAATTTAATGTCTAACAGGAGAACAGATCTGACACCCAATAATAATGGAATTCATGGCATCTCTTTCTTTTTTTAGGCTGATGTGTAAATTATACGCGTGGGCTGAATCCCACTTGTCAAAGTGGCGGGATAACATTTTTTGAAACATACAAGCTTTCACATATGTAATGTGTGTCTTGAGAACAAGAATGATGCTCTCTATCTTGTTCGTGTGTAAAAATAAAATACCACCTTTTACTGCAAATATGCTATCAAATATCTATTGGTTTTGCTTTTATTGCCGAAAATTGGAGATAAAATTTAGGGACATTGACGAAATGGAATAAAAGTAACGAAAAATATACCGAAATAACCTTTATAATCATGACGAAATTAGGCAGAACGTTTCGTCACAAACTGATGCCTCCATATGGCAATTCGGGCCCTATTCATGACCTTTCCCTGTTTTTTAGTTCTTTAATTCTCCAAAAGGTTGAACCTCTTCATCTCTCGAATGATCACAGTTAATGAGCGATGATTTCTATAGTTGTATTTCATCTTAAAACAGTGACCACCTTGTTGTACACTGCTGAAAATCAGCTGGTCTCTGGAGCCTAGGGACAGCGATACTTACTGCGCCGCCTCTCTCCCACAAGATGAACGACCTACAATCCCGACAGACATGGGAATAATCCAATTTGTTCTGCCAGTACGAGTATGGCCACGCCTGGAATTCCGCTATTTAAAGTCCAGCTAATATTTATTGAACGAGGTCACAATTCTGCTGTCCCATAAAATATATAACGATGCAATTAATTCTGAGGTTGGTAGATGTAGTGTACCACCCTCGTTCCGAGCCATGGCAAGGGGGTTAGAGTATGTTCCCGTGTTATCTCCTGTACACCGTTAGAAAAGTCCAACTGATTTCGATGTATTGTGATTAAATACATGGTAATCACGCACACATATTATATATCTATATAAATACAATCGGATGAACCGTGTGTCTGTAGATTAAATATTTTGGCGAAATTTGCAAGTGTAATAATGACAATCTGCATAGTTTTTAGCTTTTGTGTTTGTTTGTTTGTTTGTTTGTCTGCTTGTCTGAATTCTTCTAACTGGAAAACTACTGGATATATTTCTACCAAACTTCATATTTAGAATCTACTTGTCCTTGGGTAGGTTTTAGGGCCAATGAATCCTTGAATGGACTGGAGGTTTATAGGAAGGTCTAAAGAGCGAGTTTGCTCTGTTACAAAATATGCATGACCAGACTTAATGAAAACCAACCACCTTTATTGGAAATCAATTTCCAAACCGTTTTTTTCATTTGCATCATTTCGATAGGAGGATGAACAAGAGAGATATCATTAACAGGTGGCTTTACAGTCTAAGTCCCAGTGGACCTAGATCAATAGCAGGTGCATTTTGCAATCTACTCATTCATGATTGTGTTATCAGGTAGGTATAACGTCAAGGTATCACTTGGAGTTAGCGTTTATAGAAACATTGTTCCCAATATATGTTCGTTAAATTAGTTCTATCAAAGGACTCTATGTTACAAATATTTAAGAATATGCTATTTCCATTATTTTATGCCGGATGTGGGACAATAACGGAGATGCTTACGAATGTTTTCTTTTTGGTCCAAGTCCCGTGGAACAGTTGTCATTGGAGATGGGTTAGCGGGTTGAACTAAAGAGCCATATTACTCCTTTCGATAGATCGGATGATAAGGCATGTTATCATCAATGATCGTTTTCATGAGTCTTACAAGGGGGCATTCCCTATTCGTCACCACCGATTTCTCTCAAATTTATAGAACATGCAGGGCTTGGCTAGAAATGAAAGTACCCAAAGCGGGAACTCCAGATGGCCAAGCTTACAGAAAATAAAAATAATAATGTTGACGCGGCTCTCGCACCGTATAAACCACTTATGTTAGAGCGCACGCCAAGCACTTGTTGGCGTAGCGGTAAGAGCTCGGACTGGTAATTCGATGGTCGTGGGTTCAGTAGAAAATTATGTTATGTATGGAAGGTTTCGTTTTATATATATATATATATATATATATATATATATATATAAATGTATGTATGTATGTATGTATGTATGTATGTATGTATGTATGTATGTATGTAAATGACACATCTCGTAAACCACTGGAGCAAAATCAACGAAACTTGGTACTCCCATAACTTACTATCTGGAGACGAACACTGTGGGGGTAAGCCATTCCCAGCATCCTTAGGGGTGGGGGATCAGGGGGGTTATATACAAAATGAATCGAAAATAGTGTCGAATACATAGTTTTCAGATTCGCTGAGATGTACAATGACACTCCGGATTTTTTAAAGTTCAAGTTCAGCCCCCTTCGTGAATGGGGGCGAGGGGGGAGTGATATATAAAAATAATCGAAAATAGTGTGAAATCCATTGATTTCAGGGTCGCTGAGATGAATAGTAACAATCTGAATGTTTTTAAAGTCCAAATTCAGTCCCGTTTGGAGTGTGGGGCGGTTCGAGGGGGAGTGATATATAAAAATAATCGAAAATAGTGTGGAATCCATATATTTGATACGCACATGGATACGACCAATGGCCGTACGGGAACCAAATTTCATTATTCCAGCTTATACATAAGTATGCAAAAAAATAATGTAAAGTGTTAACAATGTACTCAAATTTCACCCTATTCAAATATTTGAACTCAATCTAATCCATACATATTAGAGATATAAGAAAATGTTTTAGGACCAGAAATGTAGAACGATAAATTGGGCGTCTGATGGTGCAAACCGTTTGTTAATATGATGTACCGTTTAGGAAGAGTACATCCCGAAATGAAGGTCTGCACTTATAAACGTTCCCATGCTTGTGTGTCATCTACATAAATAAAATCGTAACGACGCCTGTCTGCACATTGACCATTTGACGAAATGTCTTCTTTTATTTCTTTTATCCAGACAGGTTGTTGCTTTTTTTTCAAATCTTCTCCTAAATTCCGCGCATTAACCTGTCTCGAGGTGTTCTCAACAGATGACCAAAGAATGGTATCCCATTCTTTTTTTATGAAATCCGTTATAGCTTATATTTCCTGATAAATTGCTGCTTTTGGGATGATACGCCATTCTCCTCTTTTTGGTACTTCTTTTTAATGCATTTTATTATTATTATTATTCTTTATATTTTTAAAAACTTGTCTATGCTATTATTCTGCCTTATTTTAAATAATGATTCACATCCATAAGTTATTTCAGGTTGGACTAAAGCCTTATAATGTTTCAATTTTGTATTTATTGACAAACATTTCTTGTTGTATGTATTTCTGGTTACTTTTTGGTCTCTCGATAATTTATTCGTTCTCTCTGTCAAAGAGATTTGTTCATTCATATTGTATGTTATACTTTCTCCAAGGTATTTACATTGTTTTAAAATTTTTACCATACATTTACAAAATTAGTAACGCTGAACACGTTGTAACGCACCTAGTAGATGAAGTGGTGCGAATAAATTCACGACCACGACGTGGAAAGGGCGTCTTTCAAAGCTGACCAATGAAATCGAATGTTCGTTCATTTCTAGGATCGTAGTATGTAAGTGCAAATTGTTTCTAGAGGACCCGCTGCAATCACTGTTGACGATTAAGATGCCAGATGCCATACCACCTGGACTACATTTACGAAATAAAAAACATGCGCCTCAACCCAGGATCGACCCCTCGACCTCCTGCATGTTAACCCGAAACTCTACCCACTGCTCTAACTGTACAGTACAACTAATAACTGCTGACATAGGTAGTTACCCTACATGTGGTTACAGTGTTGCCAGATTGCCACTCTTCAACGACCTTTTTCTCCCGGATATACTCGCAGGACGAAGTTTAGTGACACACATTTTTTTATTGCTGGCACGTGAGGAGTCGCGCTGTGACGCCCGAGTGCACGAATTTCGCTTCATTCTGTATACTTACTTACTTATCCGGCGCTACAGCCCAGTGTGAGCCTTGGCCTCTTCTACGATATTCCGCCATCTACTTCGATCCTGAGCGGCTGGTCTCCATGGGCGGATGTTCATTGCCCTCAAGTCAGCTTCAACTTCATCACTCCATCTATTACGGGGCCTTCCTTGTCGCCGTCTTTTGTCTACTCGGGATTTAACTACTTTTCTTGGCATTCGATCTTCCTCCATTCTTTCCACATGGCCAAGCCATCGCAGTCTCTGTGCCTTAATAAATCTAACTATATCCTCCTGGTCTAGTATGTTTTGTATTTCAGCATTCGTCCTTATCCTCCAACCATTCTGGTCTTGAATTGGGCCATATATTCGTCTAATAATCTTTCTTTCAAATATCTTTAACTTATTTGCGTCATCAGATAAAAGGTTCCAGGCTTCTGAGCCATATGTCACTACAGGTCTAATAAGGGTCTTATATATTTTGAATTTTGTAGGTTTAGACAATAGACGAGATTTAAATAATGTAAGATTAGCATAATAGGCCCTGTTTCCAGCTATTATTCTACGATGTATCTCCTCACTTATTCTATTATTATTTGTCAACATGGTTCCCAAATACTCAAAACTTCGTACATTCTCAAAATTATGGCCGTTTATTGTCAGATTATCTTGACTTCTTCTGCCCTCTATAACAGTCACATGCATATACTTAGATTTACTGTCATTCACCTCCAATCCCATCCGTTTTCCTGCTTCCTCCATTTCAAGAAACATTTCCTTCAAATATCTATCATTCCTGGCCATTAACACTACATCATCTGCATATGCACAAATTTGTTTAGATTTATATACAATATTTCCTGTATCCATTATTTTTTCAAGGACTTGGTTAATTGCCAGATTAAACAAAGTAGCTGAGAGTGCATCACCTTGTCTGACTCCTGTATTAAGAGCAAACTCATTTCCAATTCTTCCATCCACCATCACCTTTGCCCTTATTTCTCCTAAAGTGATTCTGAAGATCCTAATCAGTTTCTGTGGTATTCCTATTGTCTCCATGTATTCATATAGCTTATCCTTGTATATACTGTCAAATGCTTGTCTAAAATCTACAAACAACATATGTAGATCTATATTATGCTCATAGAATTTTTCCATCGTTTGACGTACCACGAATATTTGATCTACTGTGCTCCTATTTCGCCTGAAGCCACACTGTACTTCATCCAATCTTTCTTCAGCATATGGAGTCAGATATTGTAATAGGATATTTGAAAATACTTTATAGATGATATTCAGTAGTGTGATTCCCCTATAATTAGTGCATTCATATTTATTTCCCTTCTTATATATTGGGAAAATTATTCCTGTATTCCACTCATCAGGTATCCGTTCTTCCTCCCAAATCTTAATAATCAGTTCATGTATCTCTCCTAGCATTTCTTTGCTACTATTTTTAATCAGTTCACTTGTTATTCCGTCTTCTCCTGCTGCTTTATGGTTATTTAATTTTGCAATAGCATTTTCTACATCTTTCAATGTGGGGGCATTTATCCATTGTTCTGGTCCATTCTGCTTCATATGCCGTTCACTTTCTTCCACATCTTCTCTTTCCTTGTTAAGGAGCTCTCGGAAATATTCGGTCCATCTTTCACTTATTTCCTCTTCATTCTGTAATAGCTTACCTTCTTTATTCTTACAGCCATTCAATCTTGGCTTATACCCTTTCCTGAAATAATTAATTTCATTATAGAATTCCTTTGTCCTCTTCTGTAACCTTTGTGTCTCTATACTCTCTAGTTTCTTCTTAATCATCTCTCTTTTCTTCTTCTTACAGATGTTATTAGCTTCACGTCTGCATTTCTCATAATTTTCCCTATTTGACCTTGTATCTCTCTGTAACATTTTTGCTCTTGCTGCATTCTTCTTTCCAATCGCTTCCTCACACTCCATATCGAACCAAATATTTCTTTCTTTTTGGCTATACCCAGTGTTTCTTGTGCCGCTTTTTGTATGCACTTTTGAACTTTTGCCCACCTTTCCTCTATTCCAGAAACTTGTCCAATCGTCTGTAAAGTATTATTCATTTTTGACAGGAATTCTTTTTTTCCTTCTGGTTGTTGTAGTTTTTCCAAATTCCATTTCTTTCTTTCTTTCCGTAGGTTGTCTCCTCTGTCCTATTGCCAACTTTTGCCTCACTATTGCTTTTACTAAATAATGATCAGAATCACAGTTTGGCCCTCTGCATGTCCTTACGTCAATAATCGATGCTGCATGCCTCGTTGTTACTAGTACATGATCTATTTGATTTACCACATTGCTTCCTGGCATCTTCCACGTCCCTTTATGTATTTTCTTATGATCAAAGCAGGTGCTTTTAATTATAAGACCACTCGTAGTTGCAAACTGTCCCAAGTAAAAACCATTCTCATTTGATTCTTCATGTAGTGTATATTTCCCGGCTATTGGTCTCATACACTCTTCCTTTCCCACTTTGGCATTAAAATCTCCTAAAATAATAGCCATGTCATATCTTGGTCCCTCTTCAACGGTTTGTACTAACTCATCATAAAATTGTTCCTTCCTTTCCTCATCCGCATCTTCAATTGGTGCATGTGCTGATATAACAGTTATGTTCCTAAACTTCCCCTTAATCCGAAGCTTACATATTCTATCTGAGATCGGTTCAAATCCTATTACACTCTTCTTCAATTTCCCATGTACTATAAATCCCGTACAGAACTGTCCTGTTCTTTCTTCCGGCCCACTGTAATAGAGGTTATAATCTTTCTTTTCAATACATCCATGCCCTTTCCATCTTATTTCCTGAATCGCTACTAAGTCGTATCCAAATCTTTTTGTTTCATTTACAATTTCTTGCATTTTTCCCGGTTTCAACATTGTTCTTACATTCCATGTCGCCATGTTTATATCCGATTTCCTTACTCGTGTCCTTTTCCTAAGCTTTTGTCGTCTTCGATTTCCATCCGGTTTTCTCGTAGAAGTCTTCTGAACAATGCTTTTTTTACAAGGTGAGGCCGTTAACCCCACGCTCAACCCTATCCACTGGCTGGGGACATTGATTTTGGAGCATCCTACTCCTAGACAGGTTGTCTTCACCACGACTAAGGAGTCCCGTCTACCCCGTCTTACATCCTCAACTAATTAACCCCAGTGAGGATGGGTTGCCTCATCCGCCTTTTCCACCATTCCGAAGGTCTCCTTCTCTGCTGGATCCGTCGTTAAGGTCTTCACCCGTAACCCTGGGCAAGGGTTCCACGTTATACCCCGTGGGACTGGGTCCCCACCTGAACTTAGCCATCCTTTTACACCGGCCTACTGGAGTAGAGGATGCCCACTCCCGCAACGTGGATGCGCCAGGCAGGAGTTACTCAAGTGGGGAATAGGGAAGGTGGCCCTATCTCCCTTGAGTCGGGTTAATGGTTGTGTATGGTACCACAACCAAAGGCCTTCACTCTGTATATAGATAGATAATAGGTGACACCGTTAGCTACAGGTTTAAACAGAACGAAACAATAAACCTATAGAGCTATAGCCCTAACGAGCCTTGGCCTACCAAGTGACTACTGCTCAGCGCGAAGACCTGCGAATTATGAGGTGCCGAATCCCCTCAGTCGTTAATCTTGGCTTTTTAGACCGTCTCACTAACAAACAGCTACTTAATTATTTTCATAGTGGACCTCGAAACAGCCTTCATATCCAGATAAAATCTGTGGACTAGTCGGGAATCGAACCTGAGTCTTCAGTAACGAGGCAGGATTACTACCTCTAAACCATGCGTTTGGCTTTAAACAAGATATTTTGAAAAAATCGCACATGAAGTGTATTTATTTAAATCAGTTAGCCGGTTGTTAAGTGAAGTACTTGCATAGAGGTGTATTCCGTCATCACTGTTTTAGATGTTGAAAGGTTAATATTTTTCAGAATGTAATTTCGAATTTTGTAGCGATGAAACTCTCTGGTGAATTAACAGACAGAACATGAACTCACTCCACGATCGACAACACTCCAGATATTCCGGTCCGCCGCCCCTCTTGTGATGTTTACGCTCTGAATGATGCCGTTCATCAGCGCACTCAGGTGAATGTTATCGGAACTATCGTATGGTCCCTCCATTCAATAAACATCTGCCTGCCGTGTACCATCGTTGTTCTAATTACTGAACCCCACGGATCGGAAACATTAGAAGGGGATGTAAATTAATTACATCAGTTGCTAAACCCAAACTGCCTCTCATACGTTACTGATCCACACATCTACTATACTCTTCGCGAGAACTACAGGCTAGAAAAAGAATGAAAAATCTTCAAAGAATATGCATGGGGGCTCATGTTTTACTAGGTCCGCAGATGTCTTCTCCATCTTATAAATTAAAGTGAATTTCATTATTTTTTGTAATGCTATATTTTTTTTTTAATTTTGTCACAATACAGTAGGTGAGTTTTATTACAATATGCATTTAGAAGTTGTGTGCTTCTTTTGTTTTGTATATTATGGATCAGTATGTTTAATACTGTACACCATCTGTTTGTTTATGATTCTTATGAGTTAATTCAGTCTGCCTGTAAATTGGAATTGATTGTTGTACTCTTGTTGTTGTAGTTGGTGTTGTTGGGTAATTATGTTTTAACTTTAATTTATGATCACTTGTAATGTTAAGCACTGGAAATACTTAAGTTGTGTGTGAATCTGTATATGATGATGATGTTAAATTAGTAGTATAACTTGTAATATTTTATTTCCATGGACTTGCTTGTTGTACTGTTGTTGTAGTTGTTGTTGTTGTTTTAACTTTACTTTATTATCATACTACTGTACGTGACCATTGCAACCGGGATATTTCCCAATTATGAGCTATTTTTAATAATAATATAAAGTTATTGCAAACAGGACTTCAAAAAAAGATTCCGGGATGTAAAAATTTCAGGTCTATAAAAATTCAGGCTCTTTATAATAAATTTCAGGCTACGGAATGTGTTCAGATTAGAAACCAAAAACAGACAGCGTAAGGTTCTTACGGAACAAAAAACAAATGGCATTGTTGTGAAAGAAGTTTAAAATGGGTACGGGATAATTTTTTATAGAATTATTCAATATCAGCGAGCGATGTGCAGTTTGTCAAGGGAGTGTCAGAAATATCTGAACATTGACGGCGAACAGTTTCAACGTTTTCTTTCGTAACATTGGTAAGTAACAACTTTCAAAAATGTAGTTCATGATACTGTCGTGTGATGGCCTCACCGTCGCTGAACTCAGGCGAAACACGGCAATAACTGTCAAGCTCGCCGGTAGGGGAAACGCAGTGCAGCTGGTTCTCAGTTCAAAATCTCTCACCTATGCTAAATGTTCAAAATTCCGGTACACGTTTCTCAAAATCTAGTTGGGTTAACCACTTGAAACTTGTAAGGCTTATTATTTGCACCTTTAGTTATAATAATGATTATTTGCCGAAACCAAATTCCTTTTCAGTATGCATTTCTTAGGAGGAGTATATTTTTACCTAAAATATTATGCCTGAATATTTCTAATTTCTATTAGGTCTTACTTATACAGGATGGACACATAAAATTGGCCAGGAAAATATTTATAAGACTGACGCGGAATCGGCACTTGTTAATGAACAGGAGATATGCCCAATCACAGGAAATGTTGGAAACCGTGATTTTGATTCACTAATCGGTTGCTGTCACATGTCTGCGAGTGCGCCATCTTCCACACCTCCAGAGTACATCGCTGTGTCATTACGAGTGAGTGAGTGAGTGAGTGAGTGAGGAGACGTATTTAGTGACCAGTTGTATGCAACACAAAATGGTGCTCACGATGAAACAGCGTGTGTTCATTGTCGAGTGTTATGCGAAGCACGATTCATGGAAAACCTGTGCAGAACTGTTTGCACAACAGTTTAAGACTGGAAGTGTTTTGGCAAAACCTCCAGAAAAGTCTGCAATACGAATTTAGTGGCCAAATGGCGTGAAATGGCCTCTGCAGCGAACAAATCTTACTATGCGAAAAGAGATCGAACACCGAAAAACATTGCTGAGTGAAGGAAAGCTTGGAACGAAGTCCGACAAAATCTCAACACCGTTTATCTGTGCACATATACGCATACATGCTGAAGCGGGAATGCCCTGTCGATATTCGCCGTCGAAGTATTTGTTACGTAACTCCCGCTAAGACCCGTTTACTATGGTTTGAAAAGACCACCGAGCGCTTCGGCAGCGGATGTGACAGCGAGGCAGGTGATCGCTCCCTGCCGGGAACCAGCCAAGGCCAAGTGACGTCACGATCGAACATTCCATTGCTTCCATTTCATTATCTTCAGAGTGGAACGCTCGATCAAACTTTTAACCATGTCATCTTGTAGATCCTTATAACAGATAATAATGTACCAAATTTCAAGAAAATCGGCGGAAGAATAGTCGAGTTATTAAAGATTGAACCATCTTGTACCAGCAATCATTCTCGTTACATTCATGTCTGGTACTTCTAACTTATGAATAAGATATACTGAGTCCACCCAACATTCGCTGCCGTAAATATACTTTCATCTGGGAGCTGACTTCCTTCTTACAGGATACTGTAGATCGCAACTGTGAGCTCACTGCATTAGTTTTATTGCACGTTGATTCAATCTCACTTACTATATTACCATCCTGGGAGAACACACATTCTAAATACTTGAATTGATCTACCTGTTCTAGCTTTGTATCACCAATCTGTCATTCAATTCTGTTGAATTTCTTTTCCACTGAACAAGTGAGAATTAACAGGTAGTCGTGTAGAAACGTTATCAAAAAGGACATGCACCTCTATCCTTACAAATTTACGTTGTGCATGCGTTAAACCGTTCAGACGAACGTTCGCGTGTTGAGTTCTGCCGGTGGTTTCTGAGTGAAATGGAGTCAGGACTTTTAAATATTCAGTTCTTCATTTTTTCAGATGAGACCATTTCCAGCATCTTCTGTGATATTCATTGACACGTGGCAATCTCGCGTCAGTCCTATTCTATATATTGTCCGGGTACCTTTCATTTTGCCCACCCGGTATAAAAATCCCCTCTTATTACTATTGATCTTGGTCATGTTGGTATTCTAGGACCTAGTATTAGACGGTTTCTTGAAAATGGTATCAAGGTACAAAGTATATATAACTGAGGAAAACGATCCTAAAGTGTTACAACATAATTGCCCACTTCAGACAAGTCTCAGAATATTCCTGTACCATACTCTGAATTATTTTTGTCCTTCTTGGTTATTTCTAAGTTGTTCTTCTTTCTTCTGACTCTCTTTGTTATATTTTCTGTTTTATTGAGAATTAGACATTTCCTTTGAAGAAATATTGATGGAGCTGCGATAGTTATGTCAGGTTCAAGTAGATAGCACTGAAAACACTACAGAAAGACGTAACAATTGAATACGTTACTCTACTTGCGTTGACATCAGCAAAAATAGACCAAGTTCACGTGTGTTATACCCGCGACGTAACGAGTGTGCAGGAAAAACTACGCCAAATAAAAAACTATATAAGCAACAGACAGGAAGAAGGACTCTGATTCGCAAGTGTATCCTAGTACCGCAATGCTGAATAACGCTGGGCAACGACTGGCTTTCCAAACACAAATGTCATGATCCATAGCGAGCTCCAATTAAACCCATTCATGTCATAATTAAGCGACTCTGTTGATGACTGTGGATTCTAATTCCATTCACCTAGCAGTGAGGTGAGGGTGTATTCAGACAAAAATATTCGTAAAACCGAGAAATATGATTGAGCTGTTCGAGTCGCGTATGTGATAGCCTGCATATACGAGATGGTGGGTTCGAATCACACCGTTGGCATCCCTGAGGATGGCTTTCCGCGATTTCTTTACGTCGCACCGACACAGATAGGTCTTATGACGACTATGAACAGGAAAGCGCTAGGAGTGGGAAGGAAGCAGCCGTGTCCTTGATTAACGTACAGCCCCAACATTTGCCTGGTGTGACAATGGGAAACCACGGAAAAACATCTTCAGGGCTGCTGACAGTGCGGTTCGAACCCACTATCTCCCGAATACTGGATACTGGCCGCACTAAAGCCACTGAAGCTATCGAGCTCGGTGCTATGAGGTAAAGTATGGATGGGTGGTCAGACAATTTTCTCTAGCAACCGTGCAGGCTATGTTTTACGGCTGGTTGCTATGTGAAGTTAGTAGCCGCTGATGGATGGCCATGACCAAAATTAATATGGTAGTTATGATCTTTTGATTTTCGTAAAAGAAAAAATAATGTTTGTTGATGTTTTTCCTTTCTTTATTTTTTCTTGACGCACGACTGGTGATCTTCTGGTAAGTTGCTCCACTGTACCGTTTCACACACCTTCGCGGCCAACTTTTGCCTTCAGCATGAATAGCACGTAGAGGTCTGAAGTTTCCACAGCGGTTTATCCAAATGGTGCCATTTATCCACTCGCGATGCATTTTCACCACAGTTGTACGCGTACAGAACACACAGTGGGCTGTTTCAGAAAAGCCGTCACCCCTAAACCGAAAGTTGATAATCATCCCTTTTTGCAACTAGGAAAAATCACCTCCTCTCTCCACGATAACAGGGGGTGACGTTTGTGAAAAGAGAACTATCACACGATTTATGTATCCACCCGGGCAGTTAACAACATGTGATATACTATACGGGCTACGGGATGCCGATTTGAAGTGTAGGGAGTTGACACCATGATATGATTGACTGGTAACATAAACAGTGATTCGGATATTATTTGATGTTGAAAATTCGACGTTGACCGAAGGAAATGCACGTCTTTGAAATGTGGACTTACACAAAGCTACTAGGGATATCACCGTAAAAGTATTACGGTGTTTACAATAGCGCAGTAGTTAAAGACGATACAAAACATGAAAGGTGGCTGAGTAGCTCAGATACTCCAGCTTCGTGCCCGTAGATTTAGCGTCACGTATATGAACTCACGCGGGACAAATTTTCGGGACCTTGGCGTCGTCCGAAACCATAAAAGTGCTTTTTAGGACACAAAACCAGTAACATTATTACAAACAAAGCTGGACATATTTTGGTCATGTCATGAGGAGCGACTCGTAATACTGGAATCTACACCTCGTCATGCAAGGTAAGATGCTAGGGAGGAGATATTCAGAGTTTGATGGATCTTGCCGCTGAAATTAGCTGAGATTCGGGCGCAGAATATCTCCACTAGAATTACTCTAAGGAAGCATGAACAATAGCAGACTTGCCATGATCAGGATGGTGACCAGACTCCATAACAGACAAGTCTCCAGATAGGAAAAGAGGAAGGGAAGAAATACAGTGTATGCATTTCTTGTTTTAGCATTGTAGTATTTCATATTCATAGACATAAATATCTTGGATAGTCGGTTCAAACATATATATATTATGATAAAAAGTAGTAGACTTTCAGTCTGTCAGGTTGTGCCGAATGAATATACTTGCCGAAGAAGTGAAAAATATATAAGAAAAAACTTCAACCGAACACCAGTGGGAAACATTCCCACAAGCTTTCGGTTTCGCACGTTCGATGCTCTAATTACTCTATTTCTGTTGACCGGAATGTACGTAGCACATGTAATACTACGGCCAGCATAACTGTACGATACGTGCTAGTTGCCCGCTGTGGGTCATTCGAAATGAATATATACCTTCACGACTGAATCTTTGGTGATTCTACGTGAACCTGGGTGTCGAGTTTCAAAAGCTGTGCTTCCATCATATAGTCCTAATCATCAAGTTATTTTTTCTGTAATATTATATCCTTCCACTGTACATTTTTGATTCCAGCACCTCTGTCATATCTAATTTACTTACAAAACTCTTTTTTTTTGCTAGGGGCTTTACGTCGCGCCGACACAGATAGGTCTTATGGCGACGATGGGATAGGAAAGGCCTAGGAGTTGGAAGGAAGCGGCCGTGGCCTTAATTAAGGTACAGCCCCAGCATTTGCCTGGTGTGAAAATGGGAAACCACGGAAAACCATTTTCAGGGCTGCCGATAGTGGGATTCGAACCTACTATCTCCCGGATGCAAGCTCACAGCCGCGCGCCTCTACACGCACGGCCAACTCGCCCGTACAAAACTCTTTACCTCCTAATATGTCTCTTCATCATACCTTATAGGCTTCCTTTAAGACGGCTATTATCTTTAGATTTTTCCAGACACTTTGTGTTAAATAAGATCCTATAAACTTACGTCCAGGGTAAATAAACTCATTTGTTATTAAAATGATCCGTGTTTTGTGGGGCCATAAAGTTAAATATAGGCAGGAAGGTTGTAAACCACAAAACGTAGATTATGACAGAGCGATATTAATCCGGCCAACGTTAATACTACATGCATAGGAAACTCCCAAGTGAACAAAGGAAGATATAACGTGTGAAATTCAAGAAAGCCCCGAAGCGTTTCATTTCATGTGATGGTTGTTCATGAATCATAAACTTAGTGTGACAGAAATGACAGAGGAACTTGGATGGGAGGTCCAAGGGGCTAGAAGGAAACACGTACGGTTTCGTGGCTTGCACAATGTCTAAACGAATAAACGAAATTGAGAAGAGTTGAACAGTGGATTAGAAAATCCCTCTTACGGAGGCAGGACCAATCATTCAATTGTAATAAAGGGATTTATTATTGGAATCATTTACCCGGGGCAGTCTTAGAGAACTCTTCCCAAAAATGAAAGACGCTTCAAGGAAAGACTCCAATATCTTATAAATATCGTGCAATTATCTACAGTATGCGACAGTGTTGTAATTACAATGTTAAGTAAACAGTTTTAATTACTGTTTTGATGGGATAACAGTATCTGATGGGGATCATTGCAAGTATATAGGTGTTAATATAAAGAAAGATTTCCATTAGGGTACTCACATAAAAGGAATTGTAAATATCATCTCTTCATATGGTTATGAGGGTACTTGGAGGATGTAGTAGGGATGTAGAAAAGAGAGGGCATGTAACTCACTGGTTAGAGCATGGTTCTACTGTACGAGACCCTCATCAAGAATTACTTGATACGAGAACTGGAAAAGATTCAAAGGAGAGCAGCTCCATTTTTGTGGGTGAGAGCTGTGTTACGAAACTGTGGCGACTTTTGGATGGGAAGATTTGTAAGTAAGGCGACGAGCTGCTTGACTAAGTGGAATGTTTCGAGCTGTCCGTGGAGAACTGACTTGGAATGACAATAGTAGATGAATAAGTTTGAGTGGAGTGTTTGAAAGTAGGAAAGATCATAAAATGAAGGTAAAGATGGAATTCAAGAGAACAAATTGGGGGCAAATATTCATTTATACGGAGAGGAATTAGGGACTGGAATAAGTTATCAAGGGAGATGTTTGATACATTTCCAGTTTCTTTGAAATAATTTAAGCAGAGACGAGGTGAATACTGATAGAGAATCTGCCACCTAAGCGTCAATCGTAATTGCAGATCAATGGTGATTAATTAGTTAATAAATTGTAAAACATTATATCGTTCAATTACCTGTAAATACTAGCGTTAAAGTATTTGAAATATGAATCTTTTAATTGCTACCCACTTGCCGGTACGCCCGCCACGCACTGGTAGTTTTCCGAGATTTTTGCCTCAGCTACTCTGCTACTACTTGATCGATTTTACAGTACACCTGGCGACCGGTGTCCTTCTACTTATGAATTATTGATGTTATCCAGCGATGCAGACTGAACAATATTTTTGTATCTTAATGAGTGTGTCTGCAACCAAAGTCAAGTATCGTCTTTTGTGAGCAAAAGATTTTCTAAATTCTCGGGACTCAGATTCCCTTAGCCCAGTCTTATTACTCGCCTCTACTACTACTACTACTACTACTACTACTACTACTACTACTACTAAACGCTTTAATTCCTCCCCTGAAGGGGGAGGCGGGCCACTTAGATGGTGACGCCGTCTCTCATGCCGGGAGATTTGTTACGGTGAAGGAAATGCTCGGTGAAGGTGATTGGGGGGGGAGCTGCCGTGGCCTATACTACGAACTCTCTTGGCATTCGCCTTAGTGCAGGAGAATGGAAAACTACGGAAAACCATTCTCAGGACAGGCGACGGGTGGAGCCCGGCGTGAAGTCCGGCACTGTGCCCCAGGCCCGTCTCCCGAATGCAGAGGCGTAGAGCCACGGTAGAGCCGTGGCCAAATTTCCTCTGGTCGGTTGGCCGGTCAGAGTACAGAGCTGTTGGAACACGGACAAGCCGTGGCCTCTTAAGGGACGAAACCCAAGGGCCGAAACCCACTCTGCATCCACCGACCTTAATCGCCTCTACTCAAGGGATCATAAATTGCCCTTTCAATGTGTAATGGCTACGAGTGGTGTGATTGAACATTTTAAATGTAAACTTTGGAAATTGATGACTGACTGTTGGAATTTTCTAACTGTTATTTTCTGTCAAAACTTCATGTACTTTTTCACCAAGTGGTGACAGTTTTATTCCGAGTTTTTGATTTGCCGGATGAACTCTTCACTCCCCATTTCCGCCCTCTCCTTCCTTTCCTTTTATTCTACTGTTTCTTTTTTCTTTTTCAGGTTTTATGACTTGTTCAGTTTTGTTAATTGTCTTTCGGATGTTTAAATTCTAGTTTTCATCTGACTTTTTGTGCCTTTTTATAGCCAGTGTTCTTTTGCCTTTTAAAACATTAAAATATGCGTGTTGTTATTCACTCTTTGCAATTTGTCGGTCCCTTTCTTTCTATTTGTATTTTGCTGGTTTAAAATACACGGGTAATCAATCTTGGTTTAAGGTTGTCATTGTTATGTACTTACCTCAGAACCTCTGGGTATCTACACGCTTGCTTGACCTGTTTGCTTGATACCTCCGTATTATTCTTACTATTATTATCAAACATTACACCTTCTTAACACACAGTACTTCACTCTATTTATTCCAGTTCTTCCATCGTTATTTACCCTGCGCTGTACTTCAGTCACCATTCCTCCATCACTTTGTACGTATTAAACCAGATTTTTTTTTTTTTTTTTTTTTGCTATTTGCTTTACGTCGCACCGACACAGATAGGTCTTATGGCGACGATGGGATAGCAAAGACCTAGGAATTGCAGGGAAGCGGCCGTGGCCTAATTTAAGCTACAGCCCCGGCATTTGCCTGGTGTGAAAATGGGAAACCACGGAAAACCATCTTCAGGGCTGCCGACAGTGGGGATCGAACCCACTATCTCCCGATTACTGGATACTGGCCGCACTTAAGCGACTGCAGCTATCGAGCTCTGTCCCAGATGTTTAAACTTGCTGACCAATGGTAGTTCTTCTTCTTGCAGGCTAATAAATAGATCAAACATGTCAAACAGTTCCCGCAGCGAGACATCGCACGGCCTAGAAATGACCTCGCACGTACGCGGGTAGATCTCCTCTCTAGGCGGGAGGAGGCGAGTCCAACTGACAGTCCGTTCGTTCACAGCAGGGATGAGTGAACCAGATCTCTTCGTACCTCGTGAAATAAAAGGACAATGCAATACGAGAGTGGTAAGAAGAAAACTTACAGTAGATTTGACCCGGAATGGTCGCACTGTTACTTGAAGGAGAAGCTCAGTGCCTTACTGTGTAAAAAACATGTCGTCTGGAAAAAGTTTAATGTTAGGCATCATTGTGAACTGTATCATGCACATCGGTAAAGGATAAGAGGTTTCAGGATCTTGATGTTGTGCAAGGAAAGTTGCAGCCCTTTGCAGTACCGTTTAGTGTTAACCAGAAAATGTGATGCGCGGCTGAAGCAAGAGTACAACGAAAGGTAAATTATTCACTTTAATCGAAAACTTATTTCATTACACTTCCCACAACTCCGGTAGTTCGCGGCAAAAATCCTGTCAAACTTTGGAAGTACTTACAGATGTGAACAGTTCTTTTCCAGGATGAAGATCAACAAATCTCGATTCCGATCTCGTTAAACAGACATACATCTTAATGCAGTAATAAAGATAACCTGCACTATCAACCCTAACATTGACCGATTTATCGCCAGCAAACGTTAGCAAGGCTCAGGAAATCAGTAAACATACTGTAAATGGGTCGGTTTTAGGCAACGTGTTTCTTTTTTTTTTTCTTCAGAGGAAGTGAAACCACGATGTTCAGAGTGTAGACAAGTGCTCACCGGAATGCTTTTAAGTTATTGCGTCACACCTTTGCTTGTCAACGGGAATACTGTTACTTTAATAATTTAATGTATCTTGAACATGTCAGAATTTGATTCTTCTTTTAATATTTGGTTGATGTGTGTAGTATTTAAGTAACATGCAATCCCATTGTCTCTTTGCATACGGTATATCAATAATGAGTTTATTATTTCATGTAAATTAAACACTTACGGATCCTTATTAACGATATTGGTGAAGGACAACTGCCATTTATATGTAGCACATTTTGTTCGTAATGAAGGGAGGAATACTGTGCACCCCTAATGCATCTCTTTCGAATTTCTCCGTTCGAGTCAGCGTGTGCCAGCCGAGATCACACGGGAGCAAAGACTACCTGCCCGCAGCTCGGCTGGCGTGCGCTTGACCGTGACATGCCCGATGTAGATCTTGGGCTTCCTTCGTACACATACATAGTGCCTGAAAATAAGTCACGGAAAATTGATGGACATAACAAACCCAAAAATGCACAGTTGAAATAATTAGGGGAACATGTTTTTGAACGTATGCCATGCTCCATAAAACAGTACCTCACACCCAGGTACAGTATATTACAAACTAATTCTTTTTTCTTTACCGTTGAAGCATACAAAAGTACATCGATGGATTCGCGTTCATTTTTCAGAACACAAACAGCAATGTCCCATTAGGGGCGAAAACAAAATGATAACAGTCCTCCAGGGTGAATATTTATCACAGTTGGAGAGCTTCTATGGTGTACGTCCTCCACGAGCATTTATCACAGCTTGGCACCAAAGTGGCATGCTCCATATAAACGTCGCCGGAGGTCACGTTGCCGTATCAGGTCCCATTCTTCAATGAGAGCCTGTTCGAGGTCTTGGAGAGTCTGTGGTGGAACAGGACGCCTACGAACACTTCTATCAAGCCTGTCCCACACATGCTCGATGGGGTTAAGTTCGGGACTCACTTCTGGCCATTCCATCTCTTGAATGTCCAGTTCTCGCAAGACAGCTCTAGTGATGCGCGGTACATGAGCCCTGGCATTGTCGTGCATGAGTACGGATTCAGGGCCAAAACTGTATGCAGAAACCAACGCATGCTGTAGCAGCATCTGCTCGATGTACCCCGCAGCGATAAGATTACCACAACAATCAATACTGATGCCACCCTACAGCATCACAGAACCTTGTCTGAATAGGACGCCTTCCTGGACAACATTTGGCATGTACTGCTCACCACGGCGTCTCCATACACGTTGACGTCCATCACGCTGTGTCAGGGGAAGTCTGGACTCGTCTGTGAACAACACAGGTCTCCATTGGCGAAGTTGCCAGTTGACGTGGGAACGAACAAACAGAAGGCGAGCTGCGCGATGTTGCTGTGTTAAACGGGGCGCTCGAACAGGACGTCTGGGTCGTAAGGACACTACTTTTGACCTGTTCCCTGCTGTCTGGTCAGATACCGTGACTCCAGTGATCCTCCTGAGGTCTTGTTGCAGTTCCCTAGCAGTTGTTGAACGACGTCGCAACGCACAGATTGTCAGATATCGGTCATCCTGTGGGGTTACCATGCGTTCACAACCTTGTCCAACCCTCGTTGTGAACAGGCCTGTCTCATTGTAGTAATTTTATAAGCCGTGAATAACTGACGGAGGGACATTGAGAGCCACAGCAACACGACGAAAACCCATCCTTCCTGGATCAAAGAGACGGCCCTTTCGAACTGAACTTCGTTAAGATGTCTCATGCGATGTGCTGGTTGACGTACAACGTGCTCAGATGACCGCAGTAGTCTGTGTACCTCACAACGACACACGGACGCACTGCTAATCACTTTGTTTTGAGGGGTCACCTGGCAGTTTAATGCATGGCTACTACGCCTACATATAGAGTATACCTTCTATTTGATACCCTGAGTAGCGAAGGTCCCAAGGTATGTTGTACGACCATTGGAACCTCCACATTCTAAATTAAGGTTCACATACCAGACATTAAAAAACATGTTTCCCTAATTTATTGAACTGCGTATAAGAGAGGATCCGACATCCATTTTTTCCTAAACCCTTTAGTTAATCGCCAGGGATAACTGGTTCATATATTTTACGTCCTGCGATATAGTGCACTGAATTCGCAACAGAACAGTAGCGGTGAAGAGTATTAATATTAGCATTCAAAATTCCCAAGGAAAATGTGTGGGGCACGTAGAAATGATCAGAATCTATTTTAGCGAACGGAGTACAGCAATTAGTGCGTGTTCTTCTTTTTAGTTCTTCTTTTTCTTTCGGTCGGCACGTCACCTGGACTAAGCTCTGTGTTACGACTGGATGCCTTTTCTGCCTGATACACCGTACAGGACACACTACTCACGCGTAGAAGAGGAAAATGATTATACAGGATGAACCAGAACTATACCTAGAAAAAGAAAACAGGACTGATCTTCGTGTTCTGTTAGGAACGATGCCGCTATCGGATTTGCGGAGAAAGTTTTTCTTTTCGAGCAAATGAGGTTACATTGCTACTTCCTCCACTGCCTCTCGCTGTGCGTCAGAGGAGGGAAGGGAGGGGAAGTGGGAAGTGGGTAATGGGAGACAGAGGTGCGAATGCTCAAATTTCACGTCCGTTTCGCATAGTCGCTTCGCAGCCTCAGTAGGCAGTGTACAACTTGTTAAGTACAATTTGACTACAATGCGAACCCTGCAGAAAGAGAAGATGAACTTGTGCGAAGAATACAGGCAGCTTTCAAAGTCGTTCGCGACACACCACACATTCTCAACAGAGTCCAGAAGTCCCTACTACCCCGTTGTGAACTGTACATCGAAGTAGGAGGGGGAAGCATAATGAACATCCACTGTACTCAAACCATTGAGCGTATTGATTCCCTCATTCAGTATTTCAGAAATACACAAACGTATGGCGACACCGTTGCATCTTCGAGCACGTTAAATGATAAAGAACGTTACTGCGTCCAACAGACGAGAGAAGACACGATCTGGTGCATTCCTTGACTGGCAAGTGTGTCTTGATTGCTTTTAAGATACAAGGACAGTCCTGTGCGAGTCGAACGAGGACACTTGTGCATTCGCTCGGAGCATTATTTGTGTCTCTATCATACAACCCACTTCCCCTCCCTCCCCATCTCTTCCCTGATGCGCGACAGCGGCTTGTGCTCTGGTACAGCAAATACGGTGAGTTCGTCAATTCGAATCGCGTGCCCGAAAGTCAGAAAGTAACCTTATTTTCTCGAAAAGAAAAAAACTCCGCTTGTACAATCGTCCTTAACATAACACGAAGTGTATCCCTAATTTGTTTATCGGTATAGTTATGATACACCCCGTATAGGTAAGGGTACGGAAAAGGTTTATTTCCACGTTAGAATTAATTTTCAGAAGCTCTATATAGTTCATTAATAATGGGAAACACACAGTAGCAGAACTTACCACTATACCACCAATAACATGAGGAAGAGTTTGAATCTCGTTGCACTCAAGGCAACGGGCATCTAGGCTTTTTCCGGGAACATTACGAAATGCGACTATTATCGGCACACTTTATCATGGTGCGTTTGTGTACAGGGGTGAGGAGTAAGGAGGGAGCTGTTCCGATAGTGCTGCCAACTGAATGAAAATGAAATCTGAATTGAATCGAGAATATGATCGATCGATATGAAGTTTCTAAACCGTTATTATCTTAAGCCAACAACTATGTCACATACACATTATATAACATTTCTTGATGCGAATCTTGTTCCTAGCATGAATTCTATACTTTCGCTTTGCTGTGTAAACAACAACAGTACTAGTACGTAAAGTGTACGTCAGATGTCGCACAACGATGCTTAAGCGATTCATAGTTTGTGTTTCAAAGGTTGCCAGTACGAATCTCGAAGATTGCCGAGGTCGACCGATTCAGCACTAGGGTGTAAATGCACAAAGATAAAGTGTGCCGATAATACCTCACCTACCAATTTCCAACTTGTTGTTATTTAACAATTGTTTTGACCTCTTACATCATCGCTAAAAGATTGAGGACTGGACGCTGAAGGGCTGTAGGTGTGACTTCCTCTTCTGTCATCCTTGTGTCCTTCCGTCTGTCCTCCGCTACTCCTGCACATCGTGTCGAGAAGCGCCGGGGTGTTCTAAGGAATACGCGCAAATCATTGTTGCGTCGATGTGAATTGTGCCGCCAATTTGGAGGGAGACATTTCCAACATGTGCTCCGAGGTACTGTACGTTTGTCCATTTTCACTGCATGCAGCGAAAATGTAAACAAAAAGCGAGCAGTGTTTTTTTGTAGCTCGAGTGCCTGAGAGGTAGGCAGCCGAACTTACATCCTTAAACACGCGTAGCGCACTCTATACTGTAGACCTATAGTTCTTATGTTCACAGTACTCGTATTTGTACCGTCTAGCTCTCCTTTAATTTACGAAACGAAGTTCTTTTTTTGCACTCTGTGTAAATCTAGTACCTGTGGTAGTAAAAATAGGTACTTCTGACCGCAACTCGGCAGGTTCGATCCTGCCTCAGTCCGGTGGAATTTGGAAGTGCATGAAATTTCAGTCCCGTGTCAGTAGACTTACTGGCACGTAAAAGAACTCCTGCAGGACTAAATTCCGGCACGTCGTCATCTCCAAAAAAACATAAAAGTAGTTAGTGTGATGTAAAGCAAATAGCATTATTATTATTATTATTATTATTATTATTATTAGTAGTAGTAGTAGTAGTAGTAGTAGTAAGTGTGTAACTTATAAGATAGTGACACACAATAGCATCGCGTGTTGCAAAGGCCAAAGACTGATTTTTTTTTTTTTTTTTTTTTTTTTTTTGCTATTTGCTTTACGTCGCACCGACACAGATAGGTCTTATTGCGACGATGGGACGGGAAAGGGCTAGGAGTGGGAAGGAAGCGGCCGTGGCCTTAATTAAGGTACAGCCCCAGCATTTGCCTGGTGTGAAAATGGGAAACCACGGAAAACCATTTTCAGGGCTGCCGACAGTGGGGTTCGAACCTACTATCTCCCGAGTACTGGATACTGGCCGCAGTTAAGCGACTGCAGCTATCGAGCTCGGTGAAATTATTTTAAATAGCAGCAATGATGGTCTGGCAAGGCATGGGAGTAAGGAGACGAGATTCTCGACTATGTGGTATGTTTCGAGATGCCACTCGGGAGATGACGCGTAATAATATTAGTAGGCGAAAAAGTTTGAGCGCAGCGAGAAAGATCATAATATGAAGATAAAGTTGGCGACGTAAAGCAACTAGCAAAAAAAAAAGTTGGCACAAATATTCATGTATAGGACGATCACTAAGGGACTGGAGTTAGTTATCAAGGGAAATGCTCAGTAAATTTTAAGTTCTGTGTAAACATTTTTTTTTTTTTTTTTTTGCTAGGGGTTTTACGTCGCACCGACACAGATAGGTCTTATGGCGACGATGGGATAGGAAAGGCCTAGGAGTTGGAAGGAAGCGGTCGTGGCCTTAATTAAGGTACAGCCCCAGCATTTGCCTGGTGTGAAAATGGGAAACCACGGAAAACCATTTTCAGGGCTGCCGATAGTGGGATTCGAACCTACTATCTCCCGGATGCAAGCTCACAGCCGCGCGCCTCTACACGCACGGCCAACTCGCCCGGTCTGTGTAAACAGTCAATAGGGAATCTGCCATCAGGACTGCAACTCTTAATCCAGATCATCTGTCCAATGATTGTTTAATAGTACTAGAATAAAGAGTTTTCACTCTTGGAATGTGAATATACGCAGTTCTTCGGACGAAATGGATTATATCGGGAAACCAGAAATGCATGTCTGTTTCGAACTCATGTGGGATTTGAAAAACAGTCAACTGTGGGCGAGAATGTGCTATTACAGCACATCCAGTCCTATAAGTAGCATCTTTCATATCACTTAGACGCAATAGTCGCGCTCCGAATATCATTACTAGAGTCCACATTTTTAGGCATTTATAGGTTGGAATGCAAACGTAATGAAGTATATACTAGGCCGGACAACAGTTCTGCTATGACGCTTGCATAAACATTAGGGGCCCGGCTTATTAGATACACTGAAAGCTATATATCGACACTTCCTACTAACTAAATTTGTTTGCATCCATACCTATTAGTGCGTAAACATTCGGGTTCTAGTCACCACCCCTCAGCAGTGTCCATAATGTCACGGATGTTAATTGATTTATGAATTATGAAAAGTCTTCGTGAACATTCTCGTTCCCAACAATCACACTGACTTTATGCCTGTATGAGGAGCACTGTTGAGGGGTAGCCTAGCCGCGGCTGTAAGGGAACGAATGGTTCACCTGGAAGGAAGTACAGTGGGTTCGATTTGCCGTCAGGAAATGTTTATAATATCCATCGGAGTAAATGTCCGACTCGTTGGCTGAACGGTCAGCGTACTGGCCTTCGGTTCAAAGGGTCCCGCGTTCGATTCCGGCCGGGTCGGGGATTTTAACCTTAATTGGTTAATTCCAATGGCACGGGGGCTGGGTGTACGTGGTATCTTCATCACGACGCGCAGGTCGCCTACGGGAGTCAAATAGAAAGATCTGCATCTGGCGAGCCGAACCCATCCTGGGATATCCCGGCACTAAAAGCCATACGACATTTCATTTTTTCATCGGAGTAAATGTGAAATCCAGGATGCATGATCTATGCTACGGTCCACATCAGGCTGTTATTGCAGATCTGTACTTATGAGTCCAACCACTGGCGGATATTCAGCTTAACGATTTATGCCCTAGTCTGACGTCACAAATTCCGCATACCGAGCAAGATCTATTTCAATCGGCATATTGAATTGAGCTCGCTGTCGACTTTCAAGAAGAAATACGACCCGTTTTAAATTAAAACTGCCCGCAGATGGAGAGTAATAAATGGTAATATGAACATATCGCGAGGAGGCTACTTACTAGCTTCACCAGTAATCCATCAACCATCCACAGTATTCTTCTGCCTAGTTATGAACAATGTTGTTCCACTTCTCGTCAAGGAATTTGTCAGCCACCTAGCTGTAGTGGTTTCCTCTGTTCGAGGTTGTGTGTTCGACGAGGAGATAAAGCACCTCGCAAATTATTTAGTGGTAAAATCAACACCTAACCTAACCCTCATGGCAATACAACCCTGAAGGGTCTTGGCCTACCAAGCGACCGCTGCTCATCCCGAAGTCCTGAAGATTACGAGGTGTCGTGTGTTCAGCACGACTAATCCTCTCGGCCATTATTCTTGGATTTCTAGACCGGGGCCACTATCTCATCGTCGGATAGCTCCTCAATTCTAATCATGTAGGCTGAGTGTACCTCCAACCTGCCCTCAGATCCAGGTTAAAATCCCTGACCTGGAATCGAACCCGAGGATTCCGAGCAAGAGGCAGGCACGCTACCCCTACACCACGGCGCCGGCTGAAAACCACACCGCTGGAGGCAAATTTCTGATACTTCCCAGAATCATCACTAGAATGACAGCTAAATGAATATGTATTACACTAATATTTTCCTTGTAAATAATTATAAACTTCGAGGTGTGGTGTTAATGGGATACATTGCGAATATCTTAAACAAAGAGGAAAAGGAGAAGAAATACTCCTGTAATACTGAGGCCATTGAGAAAAGCAAGAAAAGAAAACTCAACTCATCGGTTACGTGATGAGACACTTCAACTGGTGCATCCTGCTACTGAAGGGATGTGTTAGGGACAGAACACCCAGAGGAAAACCTAGAACAATAACATCAGACAAGGATAACCTTATTAAGAAATCAAACAACTGGCTGAAGGAAGGCAACCAATACTATACTTTGATGTATCCCACCAACCTTTGAGAATATGATGATGAGTAGAGCTCGGAATTTCATACCGTATTAGGTTACAATGCAAACTTACTGAAGCGAGTAACAAACTAGGTTATGATGTTAGTTAATCACCATATACTGAGCTACAATCTTCAGGATGAACCAAGTCGGGGTTGAAAGCTACGAAATAATTTAGGATAGTGGCACACTAGAGAGAGTGCGTGATTTTGTGAAGTAATATATCTTCGGATATTGAGAGCTTTAATACATTTTAATGGCACACATGTAGTAAATGAGATTTGATCTTGCTAACATTGTACATGTGTTGAATATGTGAATCTGAGATATGATATTGAAATTAGGTATAGCAGATAAATAGCAGAGAATTTTAGCTTTAGGTTAAAAGAAACTTATTGAATATTCCGATGCTTAAATAGTCAACAAGCCCATGATGAAATTCCGATTCAAATTCAGATTAAAAAAGGATGATAATTGAAATCCAGCTTAAGAAGATTAGATACTTAAAGTTTAGGTTATTTATAAGGAACTTATCTTGGAAGATGAATGATTTGAATTCAGTGTCAGTACACTACGGAGTAGCGGCCTAGTCGACACTTCCTAATGACGAAATAAGTTTGCATTCTAAATTATAATTGCATAAAAATCTGCGGTGTGATGAATCGAACCGTTGTTTCTAGCACGGCACGTTATACTCTCTACCATACCAAGACCTGATCAAGTTACGAAAACTTGCTCCAAGACACAACGTAACAGGCTAAAACAGACAAAATGCCAAAGGGCCTAAGTAGGAACCGAACCGTTCATCTCATCATTAGACTACTTTTTTCTTATGTTATCATGTTCCTGATACAGCGAACCTGGGTATTAGGCAGTGTAAAAGTGTAAATAAGCGAAGCACTCGTGCAGCTATTGCATCATAGTATTACAAGTAGTTGCACGTGGCGGCCATCTTGCCCTGGAGCCTCTGGGCTAGCTTCCGGGAGTTAGTACCATAAGAGCCCATGTATAGCGGCCATCTTGCAAAAGAGTCTCTGCACACGCCACAATGGTTCACGAAGGAGTGGAAGATAAAAGACATCCACTATTCCAAACCTGTCACTAATTGGGTTAGAACAATTAGCACTAATTAGCCCCCAAAAAATTCTAGCATCCATCACCAATCATCTGCATTTAGGACTGTCGCCCAGGTGGCGGATTTCATATCAGTTGTTTACCTGGTCTCAAATATTTTCAACGAACCTGGAAATTTATCGAACATTTCCGTTGGTAATGTATACCAATCCCTTACTGCTCGTCCTGTAAATTGATATTTTTATTTCATTCCACGCCAACTCACCACTGACAGCTCGAAATGTACCACATAGTCGAGCATCTTGTCTCCTTACTCCCAAGTCTTCCCAGCCCAAAGTTTGAAACACTACTCCTTTGCCGGAAATCACCCATAACAAATCGTGCTGCTTTCCTTTGAATGTTTTCCACTTCTCGTATCAAGTACTCCTGGTGAGGGTCCTATACACTTGAACCATACCCCCATTGAGGTCTTACCAGAGACTTATATGCCCTCTCGTTTACATCCCTATCCCCCTGTGGGTGGGGGCGGTAGAATAACACTCACGGTATCCCCTGCCTATCGTAAGAGGCGACTAAAAGGGGCCCTAAGGGCTCTGAACTTTCTAGCGTGCGTTGGTGACCACGGGGCCCTTAGCCGAGTCCTGGCATTGCTTCAACTTACTTTTTCCAGGCTCTTTACTTTCATCTATCCTTATACTCTTCCCTTGGTCCACTCTTGTTCTTTCCCGAACCCGACGGTATTACGTTTTGTTTTTGTTTTTTGCTAGTTGCTTTTACGTCGCACCAACACAGATAGGTCTTACGGCGACGATGGGACAGGAAAGCGCTAGGAGTGGTAAGGAAGCGGCCGTGGCTTTAATTAAGGTACAGCCTCAGCATTTGCCTGGTGTGAAAATTGGAAACCACGTAAAACCATTTTGAGGGCTGCCGACAGTGGGATTCGAACCTACTATCTCCCGAATACTGGATACTGGCCACACTTAAGCGACTGCAGCTATCGAGCTCGGTACGGTATTAAGTATGGAGGCCTAGGGAGTCTTTCATTTTCACGCCCATCGTGGCCCTTGTCTTCCTTTGGCCGATACCTTCATTTTTTGAAGTGCTGGACCCCTTCCTTTTTACTCTCTGATTAGTGTTATGTAGAGGATGGTTGCCCAGTTGTACTTCTTCTTAAAACAATAATCACCACCACCTTTACATGCTTACTAAAAAAACCAAAATCATCTCCGTACAGGTGATGAAGGCCCTTGGCGGAGTGGAAGGTAAAGGCTTCTACTATCCGTAACCTCGGCACTTGATGGGGTAGAGTGGTTAGCTCTACTCCCGGCCGCCTTTGCCCCAGGAAATAACCTGGTACTCATTTTTGGTATAGGTTTAGTGAACCTCAGGGTCATGTGCACCTCCGGAAGTGGAAATCTCATTTATTAAATTTTACGACTTCCTTACGGAGATTCGAACCCATGTCCTTCCGGGCGAACCGAGCATGCCTTTACCGCCTCGGCCAGGCAGCCCCTTTTACATCCTTACTACAAACCCTAAATACTCTCATAAGCATGTGAAGAGATCTGTACCCTTTATTAACAACCTCGTTAATATGATAACCCCGATGGAGATCTTTCCTTATGTCGATACCTACTTACTCACACTGTTCCCCATGAGATACTAGCGCAACATCAACACAATAATTAAAACTAAAAGGACTTTTCTCTTCGTGAAACAACTTAACATTTCATTAATCTGTTACTCATTTTTGGTGCTTGATGAGTGAACTTCAGTTATTCTCGAGAAGTGGACGTGAGTTCATAGCAAATTCAACGCCGTTGGAGGCAAATTTCTAGTACTTCCCTTAAAACATCACTAGAACGACAGATAAACGAATATTTACAAACTTATATTTTCCTTCTAAACAGTTATACATTTTCAGATGAGGTTTTTTCGACTTCCTTTATTTTTTTCGTTTTTTTTGCTATGGGCTTTACGTCGCACCGACACAGATAGGTCTCATGGCGACGATGGGATGGGAAAGGCCTAAGAGTTGGAAGGAAGCGGCCGTGGCCTTAATTAAGGTACAGCCCCAGCATTTGCCTGGTGTGAAAATGGGAAACCATGGAAAATCATCTTCAGGGCTGCCGATAGTGGGATTCGAACCTACTATCTCCCGGATGCAAGCTCACAGCCGCGCGCCTCTACGCGCTCGGCCAACTCGCCCGGTATTTTCGACTTCCTGACGGCGAACCGAACCCATGTCCTTTCGTTTGAACCGAGCTCCCTTTTGCGATCGATGCAAGTCATGCTCATTCAGAAGGTGGGGACACAAATCATCCACGGGACTCCTTCTCTGAACCCAGTGAATCTCAACTTGGAAACGTAACGACTCGGCCTCTATCTCAATTCCGAATACCTTCCTCTTAGTTATGCCAGGAATTTTCCCTTTCCTCTTTACCAGCCGAGCTTAATTTGTTAACTCATGTTGCTTTCTGACCCCCACACACAGTAGGCCTTCGACCGGCATAAAATCCAGCATTTTGGAAGATACTACGACTGGGAAGTTTGCAGTTGTGGTCTTAATTAAAGTACATTCCCAGCGTTTAGTTGGCGTGAAAATGACAAACCACAGAAAACCGTCTTTAGGGCTGCCGAAGGTGGTATAGTTCTGATTTCATGCGGCTATTGGCTAGCCTGGTACAGCGCTTGTTATGCAGACTTTCCGACGAGGGAGGTGACATCTAACGTGTATGGGGAGCTGCTTGCTCGTGTGGTGGATAGTAGTGCTCTGGGAACGCCACAAAAGCCCACTCGCCGAGCCAAAAGAAAATGAAAACCTACAACCTGTTCTCCGGTCATCGACCCGATCAGGGATGGAATGAATGAAGCCCCATCTTGCGGCGAGGATAGAATTTGTGCCGGCTGCCGAAGCCTGTCGTACTCCTCTGGGGCAACAATTAATGACTTACAGATGAAATGATATTGGAGAGTGTAGCTGGAATTAAAGATGACAGGGAAAACCGGAGTGAAAATGAAAACCTACAACCTGTTTTCCGGTCTTTGACCTGGGATGTAGTATGACGGGGTCGCCACTCCCAAAGTGATTTATTAATGACTGATAGATGCTATGAAATGATAATAGAGAGTGTTTCTGGAATGAAAGATGACAGGGAAAACCGGAGTACCCGGAGAAAAACCTGTCCGCCTCCGCTTTGTCCAGCACAAATCTCACATGGAATGACCGGGATTTGAACCTCGGAACCCAGCGGTGAGAAGCCAACGCGCTACCGTCTCAGTCACGAAGGCTTCCGAGCCAAGAGAATTAACTCTTTAAAATTAGAATCCCTCGACCCGCTGGGATTCCAACCTAGCACCCAGAGAACTGCAGACCCAGTCGCTAACCACTTAGCCATGGATCTAGACGATTATGGGATTCGAACCCAGCTTCTCCTGAATACAGGCTTACCGCTACATGACGCTGACAGTACAGCCAACTCGCCGGGTGAGGTTAAAATGATAATCTTGACCATGTTCGCCACGGCTGATACATTAGCAAACACGAACTTAGGCTCTTACCAACATTCCTTTCACAAATGTGAGCAGAAATCAAGATTCCTTACTCCACCTGCTCTATCTACCCTCATTCCTATCCCGCCTTTCACGTTCACAAGCTTCCCCATTGTGTGCAAGTGGCTGGCTCTTCCTCAAGAATCCCATTTGCTGAGTGCTTTGCGCAATCTGCTAGAAGAGGCTATTGCTTTCAAATGTCCTGTCTCATTCAGTGGTAAATCAAGGTAGTACCAATTGCCGTCACAACCACATACTCTAGTAACTGTATCGTTCGCGAGGGCTATTTATGGCACATGTTTTCCAATGTTATCTAGCCACAGTTCTAGATAACGTAAGGCGACTTTAAGTGAAGTATTAACCTAGGCATATCTTGACCCCTCCTCCACCCATGGTGAGATAAACATATTAGAAGACCATATACAATCAGAAACAGTTTTTGTGTTTTTTTTATAAGTTGCTTTACGTCGCACCGACACAGATAGGTCTTATGGCGACGATGGGATAGAAAAGGGCGAGGATTGAGAAGGAAGTGGGCATGGCCTTAAGGTACAGCCCTAGCATGTGCCTGATGTCAAAATGGGAAACCACGAAAAACCATCTTTAGGGCGGGCGACAGTGGGGTTCGAACCCACTATCACCCGAATGCAAGTTCACAGCTGCGTGCCCCTAACCGCACGGACAACTCTCCCGGGTTTACAAGTTAAGAATATGTTTAGGGTCATCATGTTGAAACATCTGATTACCCCCGAAAGACATTTTCTTTTGCACTATCTATCAAACCCTTCGCCAAGATATCCTTATGCACAGTTTTCCCCTTCTCCCCTCAATGAAGTGCATATTTCGCACGTCTTGAGCGAACATACAAGCCCATAAGGTAATGGAACCACCTTTATGTTTCACTGTTTACGGTAGGCTGTGTTTGCCTCTCTAGAAACTCTGCAGCTTCCATCCGAAGTAAAAAATAAATTGTCTCATTGGACCATAATACTTGATCCCAAAAGTCTTGACCTTTTTCAACATGCTCATTCGAGAACGTCAAACTCTTCAACCTGTTTCTTTCGTTAAACTCGGCCACGATAGCCATTTCTCAACAAAATACGGCGCATAGTCTGGTTAGAAAGTTCCTGTCCCAGATGGTGTAGTACAGTGTGTCCATAACCTGATGTTGACTCACTGCATAGCCACGAGGCGATCACTTACTCGAATTAGTGTGTCGTGGGAATCCGTGAAGCCGTGAAGTGATACGTTTGCTGCAAGGACACGTGTGGCTGAATTACAGTAAAATTAACTAGATTAATTGCATTATTACAGCTTTGAAATGTCACTGAAACTGACGCTTGAACAAAGAGTTTTCATGTATGACACACATGTAACAATCGAGTCATGTAGAGAGATGTGCAGACGATTTCAGGGGATATTTCCCGATGTTCCAGTCCCAAGTAGAGAAACAGATACACTGTATCCTGATAAGTTAAGAACAACCGGGTCACTTAAAGGAAAACAGGAGGGAGCATTAGTATAGCTTCAGATGCAATCTCAACAGTCAATCTGGTGTTGGTGTCCGTACAAAGCGCACACAATTTACGAGGAATATAGGGACATTCACTTCAAACCAAATTAAACAATATTGAACTAGAATTATGGGTTCAATATATCACTACATCTGATGAAAAGGAATACCTATTCAAGCTGCATAGAAATCATTACCCGCATTACTATTGAAGAAACATAATTTATAATTCAAGTCACTCGTCTATACACATGGGGATGTCACCTCCCAGATCAACTCAGGAACATTTGGTTGTTGTAGGAGCGACGACATAGTTCGGCACCAACCACAACCGTTTTGATATGTCATTTGGTTTCAAGTTTGGATGTGTTGTTCGAACTTCATGATTGTTTTAAATTTGAATTGTAAATGGTGACATACCAGATAGTTTACTTTATTAACCCTGGAGTGGTCGCATGGATTTTGCCAATATTAACGGTCGCACCGGGTCTCTCAGACCCATTTTACCTCAGTGTTTTACTATTATATTTTTATACTTTATTTCCAGTTACAGTATTATAGGGCACTATTTAGTTTTTTTTAATATAGTTTACATGACTACAATATTTAACTATCCTGTTTCATAACCAAAAGTATATTTTTATAATTACACTGAAAAACTGATTGTTTTCTCTTAACTAGTGAAAGGCAAAACATGGTAACAGTAAAATGCAATTTAAATAATTTTTTTCACTTTCTCCTGCATTTACATGCACAAAGAAACACTTTCATCTAGATTCTACACAGTGTTAATAAAACATTTTTTTGAGAATTTCACACTTGAACTATTGGTAAAAGATATGGAATTTTTAGGTATGTGTGAATTATATGTCATAATTCACGAAATAAAAATCAAATTAATTTTAGAAGCACATCCCAGTACAGGGAAACATCACTTTAATATATTTCTATGCACATTCTGCAGCCTAGTTGCCCATGTTCTCTGCAAATGAATTTTTTGCACTTGGGGCAGATGAAGGATGTCTTCCTGTCTTTGTTGTGCTGAAATGACATCTCTTTCTTTTCCTGGGAATTTTTGTGGCAGGTGCTTGCACAGGGTAGGTACACCCAGAATTAGCTTCATCCCTTGTTACACAGAAGAAGAAGTGTACTAAACTAACAATGCGAAGTTTGACAACAAAAACTAACGTTAACAGTCGCACTGGGTCTGCGAGACCCTGAACAGCCTGTACGCTCAAAGTTTCCAAGGCAACTGAGAGCGGGCTACTGTGTTCGGTTGAAGGCCGGGAGCCAATAAGCTACCAGGGAGGCGGAAGCATTCGGTGCATTCCAACAACAGGAACACCAATAAGTGTGTCCGTCCGGGTCTCGTAGACCCATCGCGACCACTCCAGGGTTAATGGTTATATGTGAGCATATGTCTTCCAATTGTTGCGTGGCTGAAGATGACCCAATATATGTGGGGTCGAAACTAGTCCCAGTTGTATAGGACGATATACAGTACAAGCTAATGATATTGAATAGGTGGACCCTCCTCTACCCTTTGATAGTGTAGTACATGAGTGTGCGCCGTATTGCCTATACTGTAGGCGCCAGTCCACGGACTTGTTCATATTATGTAACAGGTATTTCCCGACAATGTCTTTGCACTTTCGTCATCGTTCTGGCAGCTTCCACATTTGCGTAGCGAACCATTCTTTGGGGGATTCCGACGCCACTGGGGGCATGAAATTCTTCATTGGTGATGAATAGTGCACGAATAGACCCGGCCGTGTCTTCTTGGGACGAGGGATCCCAATATGCTTCCATTCCATCGACTGCCGTTTCTTTTCTGAGTCTCGTGGAAGAACCATCGCTAGTCGAAGGTGACCAGACGCTCAAAGAACACCGCTGGATCTGCAATGTACAGTTGCACCAACTGTTGGCATATCTCCACACCCTTCTGTGTCTGCGGAATGGTAAGGGAATGGGGCACCCATTGTGCACACACCTTCTTTATTTTCAAATCCTCATGGATGATGATGTGGAGGGTTCCGCGTGATATACTTATTGCCTTCTCTAGTTCATCAAACGTGATTCGCCTGTGCCCCATTATCAAGTCATTGACACGCTGAGGATTGTTTGGTTTTCGTGTAGTTGCTGGACGACGAGTGCTTTTGAGGTTTCTGCCATCTCTGGGCTTTGATACCCAACGAAACACAGATTTGCAGTTTGGTGCTATTTTCCCACATACGGCTACTCACCTCTTGTGAATATATGAAACAGTCACTCCTTCCCTCCAGAGAAATCACACTGTCAGCTGTTGCTCATGCTTGTCTGCTTCCAAGTTGTCCTATCGATGTCCACCAGCGTACTCGCAAGCCGGAACAAGTGCTGCTGCAATGCGCCACCCATGGGAAGCAGCAACACCACCTAGCAGGGGTAAACAGTAACTGTAGTCTATCCTCACGCATACATCGCCACACATTTCATACTGCCACTTTGTAGGAGTTATAGGGGGAGTGCCAATCAATATTAAATATTTATTTCACAAAAAAGCCAACGTGTATTCACATTCCAGCTATACGAACAGAACTGTTACTGACTGTCTATAAATGTGAGCTGCGCATACAAACAATAAGGGCTTCAAAACGTGTCAAAAATGTTGCATAGCCGTCTTGGCGGATCGGTTTTGCAGCCTATAACGAAAGCAGCACGATCAGTTCAATTGTGAGGCCATCGTCAGGCAGTAGGACAGAGTGTCATAGGTATAATGTTAGTCTGGAGACACTCTATATCATTATTGAATGAATATGGAGCACCATATTACGTGAGGAAAGCACAGATGTTTCCTGCACCATGCACGTAAAACCATAAAACTTGCCTCACACTGATCGTGTTCACGTAGGTAGTGCCCAGGCAAAAAAGAAAGAAAGAAAGAAAAAGCGCTGTAGTTGTAAGGAACTCCATTAACTATAGTTCTTCGAAAACCACAAATACTTCAACACGTGACGGAATCTTGGTGAACAAAGGATTGTAATTTCAGATCACTTAAAAATTCAGGAGGTTACAGGATGTCAATATATCCGTCAGACGCCGGCACAGTGCTTTCAATTGACGGAAAATGAATATGTTTAGGGGTTTAATTTTGGTTGTAGCGCTAGGGAAATGTTGAAAATGTTCTATTATCGCCCCCTGGAGGATACAGAAGGTGTCCTTGTATGTTGTCTAAGAATCCAAATTCATGGCACAACTGTTTCCAGCAAACGGCAAGAGTTCTTCTGTCTGAGATGCTTTTAATTCGTGTTTGTTCTATTTCCCGCATTTCGACATTTTGACAACAAGATTCTCTACAATTTTCTAGTTTCTATTTTATTTCTAAGTCTCAAGAGAGGAGTTTCATTCAGGTAAAATTTCAGATACACACCACTGTTATAGAAACACTAAGAGACACATTATATAATTTTGAAGAGAAATTTTTACTCGCAATGATAGGTAAGGGTTATTCTGCCCGAAGGCAGGTCCGAACCTCCGCAGAGGTGTTCCTGAGCCGGAGTTTACGTGCGGTAGGGTGGCCATTTCCTTTCCGCTCCTCCATTCCCTCCCCCCCCCCCCACCAACAGCGCGTGGCAACCCATCCGACTCCTGACCACGCCCAATGTTGCTTAACTTCGGAGATCTCACGGGGTCCGGTGTTTCAACACGGCTACGGCCGTTGGCACTCGCAATGAAAGACTATGAAAACTTCAAATATATTTTTCTGACAACTAATATTTTAGATTTAATGACGTGTTTAGCTTGTTGATTTTTGTTTGTTCATATTATGAAAGCAAGCTTGAATGTTTACATGTCTCTTGATGTGTTGATAATAGTCACGACATCTCCGGTTTTCCATCGAATCTAAGTCATTAGGGATGTGACATATCGTTTTGAAGAATCCCTCTTGCACACAATTGAGTTTCACTTTTCTCCTTGCGACCGTGTGGGTGTAGAGACGAGAGCCAACAAAACGACTCCTATCCCTGGAGAGTCTTATGTTGTGGATATGAATAATAGATGGCAGTGTCAGGAGAGGAGATAAGTGAAAGTGGGTCACTCTTCTCCAATTACGTTTAGCCCTCCTCAAGGGATGACGTTTTAATTAACGGATGTTCTAAATAGCTTTGTTAATTATCCCTCTCCCTGTTACTCTGTAATTGTATTTTGTCTGGTGATATCACGAAACTCGAACAGGCTTGTAATAACTATCGGCTGAAGAGGATTCGTATCTAAGCCAGTATCCTAGGCTTATAATCAGTATTGCTCCATCGGCGATCATCGGGCCTTATCCGATATTCCTGGGCATTTCAAGCGGATCTGGAAGAAAGTCTGCTTTTTCCAATGTATCATATCGGGTGGACAAAATAAAAGTGGCCCGGATGATATTTACAATAGAACTGATGCGGGATTGTGCCTTGTTAATGAATATCACAGAATATGTTGGAAATGATCTCATTCGGAGAAATGAAAAACTGAGGATCGAGCAGTCCTGACTCCACTTCAGGTCCGTTTTGATAATGTTTCGACACGACGACCACTTACTTCCCATCTTTTTCAATTCAAATCAATCACTACTGATCTGCATTTATGGCAGTCGCCCAGGTGGCAGATTTCCTATCTGTTGTATTTCTAGCCTTTCCTTAAATGATTGCAAAGAAATTGGACATTCTTTGAACATCTCCCTTGGTAAGTTATTCCAAACCCTAACTCCCGTTCCCATAAAATAATATTTGCCTCAACTTATCCCCTTCAATTCCAACTTTATCTTCATATTGTGATGTTTCCTACTTTTAAAGACACAACTGAATCTTATTCGTCTACTGATGTCATTACACGCCATCTCTCCACTGACAGCTCGTCTTCTTCCTCCTAAGTCTTCCCAGCCCAAAGTTCGCAACATTTTCTTAACGCTACTCTTTTGTCGGAAATCACCCAGAACAAAACCGAGATGCTTTTGTTTTGATTGTTTCTAGTTCTTGCACAGATAAGTGGTGTTGAGATTTCGTCGCACTTCGTTACAGGCTTTCCTTCAGTTTCCTTCAATTTTCTGGTGTTCGAACTTTTTTCGGATAGTTATGGTTTTTATTCGCAACGTCATTTTACACTAAGTTTTGCATTGCAGACTGCTGGAAGTTTTGCCAAAACACTTCCGGCCTTAAACTCTTGCGCAAACCGTTCCGCACAAGTTTTCAACGAATCGTGCCACGGATAACACTCAACAATGAACATGCGATGTTTTATCCTGAGCATCGTTTTGTGTTGCATTCAGCTGGTCACTAAACACGTCTGCTCCTCTCACGCACTCACACGAAATGACACAACGACGTACTCGAGAGATGCGCACAGGCAGACATGTGACAGCAACCAATTGGTGCATCGAAATCGCGGTTTCTAGCATTTTCTGTGATTGACAGTTGTCCTGTTCATTAAAAATGTCCATTACACGTCAGTCTTATAAATATTTTCTGGGCCAGTTGTATTTTACCAACCCGGTAATACTTCTTCAATGCACTATCTCTTTTAACATAAGAATATCATTATCCATTATCCCGAAAAAGTTTCTATGCATTAGTTCGCGTTCATTATACACAGGGAGTGTCACTTGGAGTCGCCAGACGACTTTTCGCAGGTGTTTCGGAAGTTATTGTAACGGGTTTGTGGGATAGATACATTAGTACAGAGCCTGGTGGCGTTCTACTTCTAAAATGTATTATCTAATTCCTTAAAATACACGATAACAGTCACTGGCACACCAAGATGACTGCTTACGCCCATTGTACCTGTTACACAATTCCACACTTCACGGTATTCTGACTGTCCATTCACACTAATTCACGCAGACTCACTCAGTTACTCAGTTGCACCCGTTGACGCTGTGACAGGCCGCAGTTCGCAGCCTACACACGACAGTCTCGCAGTTCACGAAGATGTTCGCTGTCCACAATCCGGTAGAACTCAGTTCATAGCCCCATGTCGACACCCAGTGTCTTCTTCCACGCCGCACCGGAACACGCAGTGTTCTCCAACTGCAGCCGGTCCAAGTGACACACACATCATGACAGGCAACAGAACAAGTTCTCAGCTCCACCAGACTGACAGCACCAGTGCCGGATTAAGTTGTTCGGGGGCCCTGGGCTATTTAAAAATGATGGGCCCCTTCTTCGTAAGCTCCCCCCCGCCCAGGCAGCGCCGGGGAAGGTACCTGGTTCTTCGGGGGTGGCAGTCATTATTGCTACCACTACACCAACGAGATCGGCAATTTATTATGTATGACTCCGTGTATTCCGTACAATCAGACAGAAGTTTAAAATACACATTAGGATTCCCTTTCATTGTTCCTAAGACCATCTTCCTAATGCTCATGCTTTCCAATTCCGTAAAGACCTAATCTCTCTTAAAACAGCAGACTTAGATATTACACTATTCGCTTACCTGTAGATGAATCCAATTCATCAGTAACAGTATCTTCAGTCGTCAATGCACTTGTAGACTTTCTGTCAAAAAATGTTGATATTCTCGGCAACTTTTAAATTTCTTTCAAATTCTTTTAATTTACGTTTTTTGGCACATTTTCTATCCGTTTTACAAGAACATTACAGTTGTAACTTACGAATGGTTCAATAATCAGAGGTGAACTGGAAGTTCTCTTCCTGATGCGAAGATATAGTATAGAATGCGAATTCCACCGTGCTTCCCCTGTCCCCTCCCGCTCACTTCCTAGACCTCTTCACCCCTTCCCCCTCTGCCCTACTCGCAAGCTGCCAGGTTTATATTTTCGTCAACAATAACCTTTACAATAATTACAGTGCGTTAGTAGCGAGGATTTGTGTCTCCGGGCGGTAATTGATTCTAGCAGTGATAACATACTAACGCGGGCAGCTGATAAGAGGGAAGGAAGAGTGCGTGTTCGATATTTTGCGAGCGTAAATATTCATATACATGCACGGAGGTGGAGCAGCAGGCCTTTTAATACAATTTTAGGTTCGGCCAAGGGCCGGGGCCCCTTGGCACGCGGGGCCCGGGGCTGCAGCCCCTTTAGTCCCTCCCCCCTCCCACCTTAATCCGGCCCTGGACAGCACCCTTCGCTCACTGAACCAAACTGACTCTGCCAAGTACTCCTGTCTTATATGACTGGGCCAGTCGTCCCAGAACAGTCCGGAGGCTGGACCTGTCCAGAAACCTCGCGAGGCGGAAAGTTCCAGGTTAACCACCTCGGACGTAAAGATGGTGGGAAGAGAGGTGTCTCGTACCCTAAGGAGCGGACGGGCCCAATGGTGGTCCCGCCCAAGTTCGGAGGTTGAAAATGGCGGACGTAGAGGCCACCTACGTTCCAATAGTTTTCAATTTCGTTTTTGTAATGTGTAGGTAGAGACAGCCCATACAAAAACTGCTCATCAGGTACCTGATGTGACATTGAGAGTCAACGGAAAATATAATTCACATTCACACCACAAACTAAATGTTTAAAGTATAATTTTATGTGCCCAATCGACAGAGCAACCTTAAATTAATCTAGTGCGATATTCCGTTAAAGAATATTAATTATCCCTGGTCGCCAACAGTCTCAGTCAGCTGCGACTGAAAATACACTAAAACCTGTTTAAATCGGAATTGCTAGGGACCAGAAAATGTTCCGTTTAATGCAAGGTTAAGCAATATTTGGCCGGCCAAGCGGTGTAAGCGTAGCGTGCCTGCCACTTATGCGGAGGCTCCGGGTTCGAATGCCGGCCAGGTAAGGGACTTATACCTGTATCTGAGGGCTGGTTCGAAGTCCACTCATCCTACGTGTTTGCAACTGAGGAGCTATCTGACAGTGAGCTAGCATCCCCGCTCCATAAATCCAAGAAATACGACCGAGAGGACCCGTCGTGCTGACCACACGACACCTCGTCATCTGCAGGCCTTGCTTGATAGGACATGGCTCTTCACGGCTGTTGCGCCATGGAGGTTGGTATTTGTTGCTACATTTCCATTTCAATTAATACGAAGAAAATTGGAGTTTTTAGGACTTTTGTTACGAATAAATGCTACACTGGTTGTAAGTACCGATGTCTATCATTTTTCTCACAATTCACGAGTCTTACCATTCTTCTGTGGGCATATCAATTCTTCTTTCCATCTATCGCAACTACAGGATGTATCAGAACTATACCGGTAAAAAATCAGGAGTGTTCTTAGTGTTATGTTAGGAACAACGGTGCAATCGGATTATCGCAGACAATTGTTCTTTTCGAGAAAATGAAGTCACTTTCTTATTTTCGGGCGCGCGAATGCTGTATTTGCTATGGCAGAGCACAAGCCGGTCGTGCATCAGGGAAGAGAAGGGGTGGGAGGGGACGTGGGATGAATGGTGGAGACAGAGATAATGCTCTGCGCGTATGCACAAGTTTCCTCGTTCGTCTCGCGCATGGTTGTCGTTGTCTCTTACAGGCAATATCCGCAGTCTGTTTATTAAACAGCTATAACTGCATACACAGTACAAGAACACACTGTAATTAAGACACACTTGCTAGTCAAGGAATACACCAGATCGTTTCTCCTCTCTTCTTTATCATTTTATATGCTCGAAGATTTAACGCTGCCACCTCACGATTGTGTATTCCTTCAATCACAACATTGTAAATGGAATGAAATACTGAACGAAGGAAGCAATACGCCCAATGCTTTAATTATACTAGATATTCAATATTCCTCCCTCCTACTTAGACGCACAGTTCACGACAGTGTAGTAGTGACATTCGAACTCTGTTTAGGATGTGCGGTGTGTCGCGAAAGATCTGTAAAGCTGCCTGTCTTCTTCGTACAAGTTCATCTTCTCTTTCTACGGGGTTCATAAAATATTCAAATTGTAGAGAAAAAAAACTGTACACTGCCTACTGAAGCTGGGAAGTGAATACGTGGAACGAACGAGAGACTTGTGCATTCAACCGACAATTACCTCTGTTTCCCATTTCCCCTCCCTTCCCTTCCCTCCTCTGACCCACAGTAACAGACAGCGCCTGGTTCTCTGGCTTAGCAAGTATGGCAAGTTGGTCAATTCGATACGCGCTTCCGGAAGTAAGAAAGTAAACTCATTTTCTAGAAAAGGGACTTTTCTCCACCAATCTGATTCTTAACATAACAAGAAAAGAATCCATGATATTTTGTAGGTACAGTTCTGACACGCTGCATATCCCCTGCGGTTGGAGTTTAAGGATGCATTATTTATACCCGTTTATGTTCGAAGAGGCTACTAAGAGGGGAACTACTGAAGAATCTGTACTCGCTCTCACGTCTTGTAAGCTCCGAAACATATCCGTAATTCTTTGCTTTTCTGTGCAGCGGAGAAAATCTGAGAGTGCAAGTATTTTGTCTGTTTTTACTTCAAGTTCCATGTGGCATACAAAATCTCCACATGAGACAGGAATGAGTTTGTTTATCACTTCCATTCTACTGCTGTAGAACAACAGGAGGACGATCTTGTCTCCTGCAGCGTTACGTGAACAAAGAATCCTGCACTTGCTTCCGGCAACAATATTACTTGCCTTTTATAGGCAGGCAAGCAAAGAGGACGACAATTGAAAACAGAAATTGGATGCTGCGACTCTTTACTTGAATGTCTTTATGAAAGTATTGATTGCGGTGCAGAAGCCTTCCATTGTGTTTTAGAAGGAGCACAAAAACATACATACAAACCTTACATCCGCTGCGTGTCGTAAGAGGTGACTAAAAGGGAGATCGGAGGCTCTCAACTTGGGAGCGCGGGTTGTCGATCACGTTTCCCTTAGCTGAGTCTGGCACTGGTTCCACTTACTTATGTCAGATTCCTCACCTTCATCAATGCTATCCGACCTCCCTTGGTCAACTCTTCTTCTTTACGGCCAGGACGGTATCAGTGTCAAGCCCTTCGTAGCCCATCTTTCCTTTTTCCAATACCTTCAATTTTTCGAAGTGTCGCTTCTCTTTCACTTTCCCCTCCGATTAATGTTAATGGAGGATGGTTGCCCAGTTGTACCTCCTCTTAAAACAGTAATCCCCACCACCACCCCAGAACAGGGCCAAATTCACAGTGCAACACAGTTCACATCCGCGACCCTACACGTGCGGCAAAAAGGGGTAGATTATTATTATTATTATTATTATTATTATTATTATTATTATTATTATTATTATTATTATTATTATTGGGTGAGGAGTACAAAATTAAAATAAATAACTCCAAAACAAAAATAATGGAGTGCAGTCGTACGAAGCCAGGTGATGCAGGAAATATTAGATTGGGAAATGAAGTCTTAAAGGAAGTGGATGAAAATTTTACTTGGGTAGTAAAATAACTGACTATGGCAGAAGTAAGGAGGACATAAAATGCAGACTAGCACAAGCAAAGAAGAGCTTTCTTAAGAAAAGAAATTTGCTCACTTCAAACATTGATAGAGGAATTAGAAAAATATTTTGGAAGACTTTCGTTTGGAGCGTAGCGTTGGATGCAAGTGAAACATGGACGATAACTAGCTCAGAAAGAAAGAGAATATAACATTTTGAAATGTGGTATTACAGAACAATGCCGAAGGCGAGGTGGATAGACCGAATCACGAATGAAGAGATACTGAATCGGATTGATGAGAGGAGATCGATTTGGTAAAATTTGACGAGAAGAAGTGATAGAACGATAGGACATATCTTAAGACACCCAGGACTTGTTCAGTTGGTTTCTGAGGGAAGTGTAGGGGATAAGAATGGTAGGGGTAGACCAAGGTATGAATATGACAAGCAGATTAGAGCAGATGGAGGATGCATTAGTTATGTGGAAATGAAAAGTTTAGCACAGTATAGGGTGGCATGGAGGCCTACATGAAACCAGTCTATGGACTGAAGAATCAAACAACAACAATTTTATTATTATCATTATTATTATTATTATTATTATTATTACTATATGGAGTGATCAAAAAGATTCCGTGTGAGGGCGTTGCTACAGCGGACATGCAACGTAGCGCGACTCCGATGCGGGTATATAAGCACGGACATGTAGGCAAAGGGATTAGTGCAGCAGTCGTGTCGTGCGTTAAATGCGTCCAAACAGGACCAACGTGCTGTTATTTTAATATTTATTATTTATTCACCATTAACTTTACGTCGCACCGACACTGATAGGTCTTATGGCGACGATGGGATAGGGAAGGCCTGGGAGTGGAAACGAAGTGGCCATGGCATTACTTAAGGTACAGCCCCAGCATTTGTTTCGTGCGAAAATGGGAAAACAAGGAAAGCCATCTTCAGGGCTGCCGGAAGTGGGGTTCGAAACCACTATCTCCCAAATGCAAGCTCACAGCAGCGCACCCCTAACCGCACGGCCAACTCGCACGGTCCATTGAATTTTAGAAGGAAGTGAAGCAGAAAATATATACATACCTTACATACGCTTGCACAGTGTCCGCTGCGTGTCGTAGGAATTTACTAAAAGGAGAACAAGAGGTCTCAACTTGGGAGAGTAGGTTGTCAACCACGGTTGCCTTATTTGAGTCTGGCATTGCTATCACTTACGCGTGTCAGGTTCCCCACTTTGATCTAACCTATCCGACCTCCTTTAGTCAACACTTGTCCTTTACGGACCATGACAGTGTTAGGTTTTCGAGGTCCGGGAAATCTTTCATTTTCACGCCCTTAGTGACCCTTAGTATTCTTTTTTTCCGATACTTTCATATTTCGAATTTTTCCGTCTGATTAGCGATGGAGGGTGTTTCCCACCTGTACTTCCTCTTAAACGTGTAATCACCACCACCACCACTAACACACTAGAACATGTATATAAAAAAAGGGGCTAAATTCACGTGTGCAACACAGTTCACTTCCGCGACCCTACAGACGTGGGAAAAAGCGGTAGAACATTATTATTATTATTATTATTATTATTATTATTATTATTATTATTATTATTATTATTATTATTATTATTATTATTATTATCAGACGTGATCAAAAAATTTGCGTCTGAGGGCGTTGCAGCAGCGTCCAAACAGGACCAATGTGCTGTTATTTTGTTCTTTGCTGCTGAATGACGAACAGCGGTAGACATCCACCGGAGAATGAAGAATGTGCACGGGGAGCATGTCTGTCGAAAACTACCGTTGTGGAATGGTGCACCAAGTTCCGTGCCGGTCGCGTTTTGATACAAGACGCCGGTCGATCTGGGAGGCCAGCCTCATCCATTACGGACAACAAGAACTCAAGTAAGAGACACTCTAACACCCGCCCTCTAGTTCTGATCTCTCCCCATCCAATTATCACGCCTTCAGTGCCCTAAAAAGTGCTTTGAGGTGTTGATGCTTCCTGTTGGATGTCGATGTGCAGTAGGTGGTTTCGAACTTCTTCACGCAGCACGACACGGTGTTTTACCACACGGGGATCTTCAACCTGGTGCGTCGTTGGGATGCGTGTCTCAATACTCACGGCGATTTTGCCTAATTGGCATCCCAATTCAGTACTGTACGGCCATTGAACGGAATCTTTTTGATCGCTCCTTATATGTGTATTATTTTTTACCTGAATTATAGAATTTGATAATGCTTTAGAACTTATTTGTCTTCACGTTGCGTGCAACAGAGAATGAAGAGCCTGTTATTCTTTTCCTGTTTCGGTGATGAATAATTTTCATCGACTAGAACAGGGTCAGCCAACTGGCTAGCGTGTGATGTAAGCGAGCCCGTGTGACGTCGTAGAGCCCATGTGACGTAAGAGCGCAGTAGGTGGAGAGCCGCTGGCGTAGAGTGAGACGAAGAGACAGCCTCGCTTTGTAATAAACATGTGCAGTGCCGTACGTAGTAGCGGTGTTAGTAGTACGGTACAGTACATAAATATGGACGAACCGGGCACATCACGGTGCGACAAGCTATCTACGCCTCTGATCTTTTTATCTTTATGGGAAGATCTATATTTATTTGTTGAAAATGATAGGAATGCTATAACTAAATGTTTAGTTTGTAGAAAAGAGCTACAGTATGTACAATGATATAATTTACAACGCCACTACAGTTTGTGTCACGCTACAGATTATGATCAGTATCAAGGCGAGGAAAGGGTACATGTAATTACATAACTAAAAGGTAAATTAAATAAGCCTGTCGAGCATACGATCAGTGAGTCAGCAGTTCGACTGAGTTATACAATTTCACATTTAATTGCAAAGAAACTTAAACCCTTCAGTGATGGTGAATTCGTAAAGGAATGTTTAATCCTAACAGGTGAGGAGTTTTGTCCAAATATCATCGAAGAGTTCAAAGCTACCAGCTTGTCCGCGCACACAGTGTGGAGAAGAATTCAATAACTCTTATGCTACTTCATAACAAAGTTACGTTACATTAAAGTATGTGGAGATAAATATGTACTACACATACCGCATTGTACTACCTGCAACCCTTGGGCCTCCCCCTATTCATGACGTTGTTTCCCCTAGCCCCTCTAGCCTTCACTTCTCAGTTACAGTACTAAGTACTTCGTTTCGCTGCCCGAGAAGAGTGTGTGACGTGTTACCTGACATCACACGTACACGCAGTTGGCTGACCCTGGAGTAGAAAGCATTTCGCATTAACATTGCTGAGAGGGTTAGCCTCCGTGGCTCAGATGGCAGCGCGTCAGCCTCTCACCGCTGCATACCATGGTTCAAATCCCAGTCATTCCATGTGAGATTTGTGCTGGACATAGCGGAGGCGGGACAGGTTTTTCTCCGGGTACTCCGGTTTTCCATGTCATCTTTCATTCCATCAACACTCTCCATTCTCATTTCATAGCATCTATCAGTCATTAATAAATCACTTTGGGAGTGGCGACACCATCGTACTAACAGCCCATAGTTATCTGCTTCATTCATTCCATTCCTGACCCGGTCAATGACTGAAAAACAGGTTGTAGGTTTTCATTTTCATTGCTGAGAGGAGGATCTCGTTAAGTCATTAAGGGCGATAATGAATAAATAAATAAATAAATACAATGATCTAGGACGTGTGGACTCTCCCACTCAACCGCTGTCGTGGTGACGGCTTGCAGTGTTTAAAACTTTTCAGGCACCGTGCACAGAGCCACCTGTTGAGTGAGCTAATGGTGTTTAGAGTCAAGACTGGAAAAAGAGAGTGCTCCAGCGCGTTGGACCGAAAACACAACATCGCAAGCCGATAGCAAATAGAACAGGAGAATGTGGAGAGAGCTAAATATTGTGTGCGCTGAGCAGCTGAGTAACTCCAGGCTTCCCTTTAAAGCACGTATGATTACAAGTGTGTAAACGAATATTTTACGTATAGCGATCTCTTTAGTGCTTGTAATTACTAAGTAAATTTAATAACTTGAACAAAGAAATGTTTACTGAATAGTTAGTGAAAGATACAAGTCATGAGTTGGGGGCGCGAAATTTGGCTCATTACTCACCACTGATCTGCATTGAGGGCAGTCGCCCAGGCGGAAGATTCCCTGTCTGTTTTTACGTAGTATTTTCTTAAATAAGTGCATAGAATTTGGAAATGTATTGAACACATCCTTTGATAAATTATTCCAAGCCCTAACTCCTCTTCCTATAGACGAATGTTTTCCCCCAATTTGTCCTCTGATTTCCAACTTCATCTTCATATTGTTATCCTTCCTACTTTTAAAAACACCACTCAGACTTATTCGTCTACTGATGTCATTCCACACCGTCTCTTAGCTGACAGCTCGGAACATACCACTTACTCGAGCAGCTCGTCTCCTTTCTCCCAAGTCTTCCCAGACCAAGGTTTACAACATTTTTGTAACGCTACTCTTTTGTCGGAAATCGTCCAGATCAAATCGAGCTGCTTTCCTTTGGATTTTTTTTTCCACTTCTCCAACCAAGTAATGCTGGTGAGGGTCCCATACACTGGAGCCATACTCTAGTTTGGGTCGTACCAGAGACGTATATGCCCTCTACTTTATATCCTTACTATAACCCCTAAATACCCTCATAACCATGTGCAGAGACTTGTAACTTTTATTTATAATACCGTTTATGTGATTACCCCAATGAAGATTCACGGCGCATCCGATGAACGATTGAAACATTCATCATTAAAAGGGGATATATTGTTACAAAACCAACATTTTAAAGAAATGAATCTCTTCATTTTTATTATCTTAGTCACTTCGTCATGTAAAAGAATATGCTTGGAAATATCTGTAACGTCAGCAAAACATTTTATGTGCATGTTCTTCTTCACTTTCTTCTTCTACCGCTTTTCCCACACCTGTGGGGTCGTGGATGCGAACTGCGTCGCACATGTGGATTTGGCCCTGTTTTACTGCCGGATGCCCTTCCTGACGCAACCCTATATGGAGGCATGTAATCTCTATTGGGTGTTTCCGTGCTGGTTGGTAGTGTGGTGTGTTGTCTGAATATGAAGAGGAAAGTGTTGGGACGAACACAAAACCCAGCCCCCGAGCAAAACAAATTAAGCAAGCGCGATTAAAGTCCTTGACCCGTTCGGCAATCGAGCTCACGACCCCCTTAACTGAAAACCTCAACGCTGGCCGTTCTGCCAAGGAGTCGGACTATTGAAGTTATTTAAACAATAGCACATAGTAATAGTAACAGAAAGTGAAGACGACCTCTAGTTACTTTTATCGACTATGAAACTCATTTTCTCCAATTAGGTCTGCTTAATGAAAATTTATGCCCGTAAAACTTTGGCAAAAATTCTAAGATTATAAAACTATGATCTTGAAGATGCGAACAACATTTGTTACTTACATGCGATTGGAGAAGCAAGTCTGATATCCCTAGGCGAATCTTGCAGGCCAAAACGGTATTCTTCAAAAAGAAACACCTAACAGCCTGAGTATTGAGATCAGAAAAAAATTCTTCTGCACGATGTATCAAGATATGAAACGTCTTGCTCAAGACAGAAATGCATGGGGGATGGCTACGTTTGGTTTTGGTTCTCCAAGCTTATTTTCGGGTTGATAACTTGATGATGATGACGATGATGATGATGATGATGATGATGATGATGATAAATAATGTTATTGGATTTACGTCCCACTAACTACTTTGACGGTTTTCGGAGACGCGGACGTATTTGAGCACCTTCAAATACCACAGGACTGAGCCAGGATCGAACCTGCCAAGATGTGGTCAGAAAGCCAGCGCCTCAACCGTCTGAGCCATTCATCCCGGCTGATAATGATGATGATGATGATGATGATGATGGCATATCCTCTTTCAACAATGACTTGCACTTTTTCTTTCTTTCCTATGATTGCTTGTTTAATGTTAAACATTTCGTGGAATAGGAAAGCATGAGAACGCCTGGCAATATTGATAAGAACAATTAATATTGATTTGTACGGAAAAAAGAAACGAATGAAATAATCACTCAATTTGATCCCCAGTCTTATCAGTACACCTTCCCTTCAAATTAATGAACCTACATTTTGGAAGTATGGTTTACAAAAATCTGACGTTATAAGAGTCTATAATCTTATTCTTCACCAGCTTGATCATCACCTGATTTTCTTTGTATCTGGACTTCTCTGGTGGTGTTTAATCTTGTCCAACGTTGAAAACTTTAAGTAGAAATCGTAACCAATAACCGTAAAGGATGAAGGTTTACTTTCTTTCCACTGATAGAAACGCATTATGATGGGTAAGATCTCTTGATTGGTAAAGGTGTTTTCGTTGATGTAGCTGTTAGCTTGCATTCAGAAGATACTGGATTCAAACCCCACTGTCACCAGCCCTGAGGATGGTTTCCCATTTTCACACCTGACAAATGCTGGGGTTGAACCGTAATCAAAGCCAATTTAAGTTCGTAGAAGGAAACGTTGATTTAATTTCATCCATTGTTAATATAGAACGTATTCCAGCACTTTAAGAATTTTCAATCGTCTTATTAGCAGCGTTTCGCTCCAGTGTAGCAAGGAGTCCGTCAGTTGGAGTTCCTCAACTCTCCAAGACGATGACAGCTATTGCGCCGTTGATTTACCACTACAAGCCTACTTCTTGTTGTAAAATACAGTGACAGTGTACTAGAGAAAGTATGTACCTCTACTTGTTTAAATGGCTCTCTGGGAACGTGTGGTTGAACTACTGACGATGTCGCTACCACAGTGGAACGAAATGCTTTTAAATTCACGATTAAGTAAGCCTAAGGAGCTTTAGTTTAAATAAATTCCAATCTTGTAACTTAAGGCTGAATCAGAACAAAAAGACCAAATTTTGACTAGAATTCAAACCAGCCCGTCTGGGTGAGAAATATGTGACAACGTTAAATTAATTTGTATTCTATAGATTATCTTCCTCAAATTAAAACTTCCACTCACTGTTATACGAATTCGATGAAATGTAGTCATCCATTCCTCTGCAGAAAATTATCATCACCTTTCCTTTCTTATCTCCTCCACTGCTTCCTTTACTAAAGTACGCACAGTTAATTTATTGATGGAGCTGTCTTGTCACGCTACATTACACAAGTATGTCAGACCGACGGGGATAAAGTTCATCCGGCCTTTTCTCTACGACATCGCTCAGAGCAGGGAAGATCCACCAGCCTCACAGTTCAATGACCTCCTCTCAATATGCTCTAGTAAAGTCAATCTTAAACTTGCTACAGCAGATGACAATAAACGAACAAACAAACATTTTTTTTTTAAATTTGGTTTACGTCGCACCGACACAAATGGGTCTTATGGCCCACGTTCGGAAAAGGGCTAGGAGTGGGAAGGAAGCGGTCGTGGCCTTAATTAAGGTACAGCCCCAGCATTTTCCTGGTGTGAAAATGGGAAACCACGGAAAAGCATCTTCAGCGCTGCTGACAGTGGTGTTCGAACCCACTATCTCCCGAATAGGGTAAGGTAAGGATTATTCTGCCCGAAGGCAGGTCCAAACCTCCGCAGAGCTGTTCCTGAGCCGGAGTTTACGTGCGGTAGGGTGGCCAGTTCCTTTCCGCTCCTCCATTCCCTTACCCCCCATCAACAGCGCGTGGCAACCCATCCAACTCCTGACCACGCCCAATTTGCTTAACTTCGGAGATCTCACGGGACCCGGTGCTTCAACACGGCTACGGCCGTTGGCAATCTCCCGAATAAATAAATAAATAAATAAATAAATAAATAAATAAATAAATAAATAAATAAATAAATAAATAAATAAATAAATAAATACACTGGTGGAAAAAAATTCCAAACACGCAGAAGGAGTTGTGCTAGATTAACGAACGTTGATAGGCATATTTATACATCTGAAAGATAGCGTTGATTCAAATTTCCCGAAAATCGTATTAGTATGGCGCCAGTAGCGGCCCGATGACTTTCCACATCAGGTTTATTTAAATACCGGGGAGAGCATTAATTAGCTGTGAGATTGGACGAAGTGAATATGCCTTTACAATGACGAAGAGGCCAGTATCAACAGCTCACTGCGGTTGAACGAGGCCGTATAATAGAGCTACGTGAAGGTGGAATTTCCTTCCGCGTTGTTGCAGAACGTATTCGGCGTATGGCTGTGTCGCAGCGGACTTCGTCTGCAGCAGCAAATCGATCGGCAGTTAACACCACAGTGACGCAACGAATTGTTCGAAATCGGTTACGTGAAAGACAGCTCCGGGCCAGACGCCCTGCGGCGTGCATTCCACTTACTCAAAATCACCGCCGTCTGCGACTTCAGTGGTGTCAAGCGAGAGCTCATTGGGAGATGGAGTGGAGGTCCGTTGTGTTTTCCGATGAAAGCCGGTTCTGCCTTGATGAAAGTGAAGGAGGCCAGGTGAGCTCCTGCATTCCACCTGTCTGCGGAGTCGACACACTGGACCTACACCGTGAGTTCTGGTCTGGAGAGCAATTTCCTATATCAGCAGGAGCACTCTAGTGGTTTTCCCAAGCACTCTGACTGCAGAGTGATTCGACCTCTTGTGCTGCCGTTCATGAACAGCATTTCCGAGGTTGTTTCTGTTACCGAGTTTTTGTGGTAGTTATGCGTGAAAGAAGGTGCGAGGTGGTGAACAGGTCTCAAGCTACTAAAGTAAAATTAATTTAAAATTTAACAAGGTTATTTTTTCTTTTTGAAACAAAGAAATAACAAGCATGGCAGGTACAAAGTAGCAAGTCCAAAAGGGTAGTTACAATATTTACAGGATTTGGGCTTCGCGCCCTGACTTCACAATGCTAGGGCAATCAGCTCAGTTTTACTCCACACACAAGTTTCAACAGAGGGGCAGAAAACCCCATTCATGACTAGGAGCCCTTGCTCCAAATTACACTGAAAAGCCTCCACGAGGCATACAAAACTCAATTTTCAAAAGAGCCACTCGCTCTCAAATTTAAGCCTCTCCCAGGCCACACCAAACTCCACCTTCAAGCTGTCCTCAACGGACGTAAACACAGGGGTAAAATACCCAATCTACTGAGGTCTATTAAATGAAAAGGAGGTTAATTAAATGACCTCTAAAATAACAATTTGAGAGGAGGCGAACTTGCACTCCTAATACACTTTGATTAAGACCTACTTGGCACTAGGCCGTTAATACAAGGGCCAATCCCATACTAAAGAGGTGACTTAAGAAGAGAACAATTTGTTTTACGTTAACGAAGAATAGGTTGAGAAAAATAAGTTCACCTCAAAACAATATGAGTGGGAGCTCGAGAGGGTTAGCACTCTCTATCCCAGTATGTAGCTTTAAAGGAGAATATATGAAAAGAGTAGTTACATTTAGGAAAAGGTTACATGGTGGAACGCTTCGAACCCGCCCCGAGAGTTAAACTGCTGAGCTAGCAAAGAAAGAAGTTATTAATCGGCCATTACCTTGTTGTTGACCGCTGCCGAGGAAAGAGGCGCTTCCCGCCTCCTGCTATGTACTTTGTACGCTGAAAGATGGAACAGAAGTGGCCCGGAGACCCTAAAATCAGCAGTTTATATACTCTCGCGGAAGTTTCTAGGCGTTAGGGGAATGAGAACACCCTCCCACGAGGATTTTATTGGTTCATCCATAAACCCCCTACACAATACTAAGAAGAAACATAATTGGTGGAAAATTAATTTAAGAAATTCGGGATAGGCTAGATTTAAAACAAGGGGAAAGGAGGGGTTAATATTGCCAACTTAACCAATGACTGAAAGAAATTTAGCAAGGAACAAACATTTGAAATAAAAATTTCTCCAACAAAATAGTTCTTTGACTCCGCACAAGGGTGCACTATTGTTGATCTTCAGTAGTGTCCTCTAGAAGAGAAAGTTCACACTTCTTACTTCAAGCAAAACAAAAACACATCAAAAATGACACAGTTCAAAAACTCAAAATTTTCCACGTGGTGACATCTTCTGAGAAGGTAGCGAATTAATAGCGTATATAAAGTTCAGACTTCCTCCAGCAGAGGAGTTTCAACTGGCGCAAATTTTAAATTAGCGGCGTGGAGGTGTACCGCCCGGTACAGACCTCCCCCCCCCCCCCAAAAGTACCTCCAGGGGTGACACATGAAATTGTTTGAAAACAAGGTCCAAGTTTTGATGTAGATATGGAGATTAATTGCCAAAAAATTTATAAGATTTTCCTAATTTGGTTAGATTCAGTTTCAAAATTTTGTTGTTGCAGGTGAAGTACAGTCTTTATGTTGGTAGAAGTTGAATCCTGAAGATAAACTCTTAATACTTAAAAGTGATGAAAATTTTTGCAATGTCCACCAAATATTGCTGTTGAATTCCCAAGTGTAGTCATTGCTTATCGTAACTGTCCATGTAGTTGATGTTGATTAAGTTGAATGGCCAGACCGGCCGTAGCAGCTTGCGTCCAAAGGGAGGCCGCTGGGACCCCTCAAGTACCCTGAGATACCGCTCGCCCGCACTATGAGGGAAGCAGAGGTGTTGAAACACGCCGCGCCCGCGGTGAACATATACAGGCTGCGGGCAAGTAGCAGGTCGTGCGCCGCGCATCAGCCTCGGCCGGGAGGAGAGCTCCGGCTCGCCGTGCACCTGACGTACTCGCTGGAGAAGAGGGGGCCCGTCCTCTGCCCCAGTTGCTGCACGGCGCCGCGCAGCTGCGGGGGCACTGAAACATTAAAGCCAGGCGTCAGAATTGTGTTGGACCATCATCTTTTTGAGGGCACAGGCTTGGTGAAGAGGTTGAGGGGTCAGCGGCGTGCAGATGTCCATGGCATTTAATATAATCCAGCCACAGTGTGTATTGGAGCAGGAGACGGGAGCGTGGTAATGGCCGAGGCAAGGACAGGATGGCAATTTAACAAATCGGGGGAGGTTTCACACAAATGCTTACATATAAAACAAAATATTATAGAAGGGGCAGAATGCCTAGAAATTGAAAAGTCAAAAAAATATAACCTTCATATCCCCTTTCACAATGATATGAAGCAAGTTAACACAGAAATTACACCGGTTTCACCTGTGACAGGTGAACCCTGAATATCCTCTCGGTGGCTGGATTGCTTACTAACAACGTAACTGGCGTAAGAAAATCGAGAATGATACAAGGCCCATGAAATCTGGGGGCAAGCTTGCCCGCGGGAACAAAGTTCTTGACCATCACCTGGTCACCTACCTTCAAAGTGGTGGGTCTCCGTCCACGATCATACTTTTCCCTAACCTTTTCATGAGATAGCTTAAGATTGGCTTTAGCCTTCTTCCAAAGATCTTTAATATTATCCGGATCTATTGTCTCGGGTAGAATGTCACTCAGAGACCAGAGGTTAGAGAGCGGCGAGTTGGGAACAAACTTGAACATCAAAGAAGCTGGAGTAAATTTATGTGATTCATGAACCGCCGAATTCAAAGCAAAAGCTAACCAATGCAGGGACGTGTCCCACCTGGAATGATTTTCATGATGATAGGCAATAAGTGCGGACCTGAGATTACGATTAACCCGTTCAGCCAGAGATGGTTGAGGGTAATAAGCAGAAGTAGTTACATGAGAGATGGATAAGTCAAAACAGAATTTACGAAAAAGATTTGATGTAAACGCCTTAGCATTATCGGACACAATATATTGGCACGGACCAAAAGAAGCAAAAATAGAATTTAGGCACGTAATGGTGGACTGAGCTGTAGCCAGCTTAGTCGGGAATAACCAAGAAAATCTGGTAAAGCCATCTACGCATACCAAGATGAACTTGTTAGCATTACCCTTTGACTGGGGGAAGGGTCCTACATAATCAATGTACAGGCGTTCCATGGGGCGCGACGCTTGATGGGAAGACAAAAGGCCTACCTTGGTGGATATGGTTGGTTTACTAATCAAACAGGATTTACAAGCCTTTACTAGTTCACGGATTTCACCGTCCATACCTTTCCAGATGAACATTTCACGAATCTTTTCACGGGTTTTAAAGATTCCAAGATGCCCCCCTAATGGGGTCTCATGGTAGTACTTGAAGATCATAGGCACAAGAACAGCAGGAACGACAACCTTCATCATCTTGTCATGCCTCGAAGGGCAACATAAAACACCATTCCTCAGAACGTAAGGGACAACATGTTCCCCAGAAGGAAGGGTTTCCATTATCGGAGCCAGCGTCGGATCTTCATGTTGGTATTTCTCGATATCCCTAAAGAGCATGGGGGCATCAGTTAAGATGGCATTAACATCAGATAGTGTGGACTCGGGAGGTGATGAACGGTCGACCGGTTCATGGATCTCAACTACGTTTGAAAACATACGACTGAGTCCATCAGCAACAACATTTTCGGTAACTCTGATATGCCTGACATCGAATTGGAAGGCAGAAATACGGATGGCCCAACGGGCTATACGACCAGTACGACGCGGCCTACCTAAGACCCAGCTTAAGGCTTGATTATCTGTCTCCAGGTCGAATTTAACATGTTCCAGATAGAGACGGAACTTCTCTAAGGCGAATAAGACTGCCAAACCTTCGAGCTCATATATGGAATACTTGGCTTCTTGAGCCGACAATATCCTAGATGCATAGGCGATGGGTCGCCTCCCTAGTTCAGTCTCTTGAAGAAGGACTGCCGCTACTGCTGACGACGACGCGTCGGTTTGGACGATGAATTTCTTCGAGAAATCAGGCATAGCAAGTACAGGGGCATTACAAAGAGCTAATTTAAGGTCTTCGAAAGCGGCTTGTTGAGAAGGTCCCCACTCAAATTTGATGCCTTTCCTACGAAGAAGTTTTAAGGGCGCCGCTCTATTAGCGAAGTTAGGAATAAACTTCCTGAAGAAATTCACCATACCAATGAACCTGGCGATACCTTTAATGTCCTTGGGAGGTTTAAAATCACGGATGGCCTGTGTTCTAGAATGATCGACGGCTACACCATCAGGTGACACAATATGCCCTAGGAAAGACATAGAGGGCTTAGCGAAGGCAACCTTGGACAACTTAACAGTTAACCCAGCCTTACGAAGGCGATCGAGAACTTCTCGCAGATGATCTAGATGCTCTTCAAAAGTCTCTGAAAATACGACGACATCATCCAAGTAGTGGTACAAGTATTCAAATTTGATGTCGGAGAAGACCCTATCTAGCAGCCTAGTGAGTACAGCGGCTCCCGTGGGGAGCCCGAAAGGCACGCGGTTGTATTCATATAAATTCCAGTCCGTGGCAAACGCTGTAAGGTGTTTAGACTCTTCGGCAAGGGGAATTTGATTGTAGGCCTGATTCAAGTCCAAGATAGTAAAGAACTTGGCCTTATGAAACCATGAAAAACAAGAATGAAGGTCGGGAAGGGGCACAGATTGTAACACCACCTTCCGATTGAGAGACCTATAATCAATGACAGGCCTGAAGCCTCCTTGGGGTTTCGGAACTAGAAAAATAGGCGAAGAATACGCCGACTTAGAGGGCCTAATAATACCATCCTTCAACATCTGATCGATAATTTCTTTCAGAGCCTTCATTTTAGGTGGAGATAGCCTATACGGTGGAAAACGGACAGGAATCGAATCAGTGACCTCAATTTTGTATTCAATAAGGTCAGTAACACCAAGAGTATCAGAGAACACCCCTGGGAAGGACTGACACAGCTTACGAATACTATCAGCCTGCTCCTCAGGTAGATGTCTAAGGTCTAACAACATCTCATCCTGGGTAGGCGAAATAGAAGAACATGATGCAGAATTACACTTTAATAGAGGGATATTACAATTAGAGGCAAATTTGAAAGTGCAAGACCTACTCTGAAGATCGAGCACAAGACCAGTGTGAGAAATAAAGTCCGCTCCCAATATAATGGGGCAAGACAAGAGCTTGGCCACAAACAATTTAACTTTCCATGTGAATTTAAAAATACGAATTTTGACCAATAAGGAACCTAGAATTTCTAATGAGGATGAATTAGCCGAAACATATTGAACAGGAGATGAGACATAGTCAGGTAGTTTACAAACAGATTTCAATTTAGAATACCATTCAGCCGAAATAATCGAACAAACACTGCCTGAATCTAAGAGAGCTGTTATAGGCTCGTTATTTAACTCAATCTTAAGAAAAGGAACAGGTGCGGGGAAATCCGCCGCAATCCTAAGACACTCTTTGGGATCTTCAAAAGATAAATTTGAAAATTGCTCGTTCCCTGAATTTACAACCTGTTTGCCAGGGGCTGAGTCTCGGGAAGATGGATTAGTCGACTCAGCCGAAGCCACTAGTCACTTTATTATTGGCATAGGTAGAATTTGCACCAGAAGTTGAGCAGGAGGGGGTGCTATTCGAGTTTGGGCAATTCTTGGCGATATGTGAGAAAGCCCCACATTTAAAACAGCCTTGTGCTGAACCAGCTCCGTTATTTGCCCTACTAGACTTGATCAGTGGACACTTATTGCGCAGATGGTCAGGCGACCCACAAGCATAACATTTACGGGGTGTGACTGGTCGGCGAGGTGGAGGCCGAGTATTACTAAACGAAGGAGGGGGTTCTTTTGCCACACGCAAAGAATCGGCGTACCTAACTCCTTCCGCTGAGACGGCCAACGCTTCAAGTTCAGAGAAAGTTTGCGGGCACGCCGCGAAACACAAGTATGACCTATAAGATGGTGAAATGCCTTCTACAATAGCCTGTACAATCTGATCTTCAGGAAAATGAAGGGCAAACACCCCAGTATAAAACTTAATGTCTTGTATGAAATCAGCCAAGTTCTCATCCAATCGCTGTACACGATAATAGTACTTCTGAATCAGAGAAGACCTCGCGCGGGCGGGAATAAAATTTGCAAGCAAGTGTGCATGAAAATCTTCAATCGATGACTGTTCGGCTATGGCTCTTACTATTTTGTCAGAAAGAATACCAATTGCATAAGGATAGATGATTTGCAAAATTTGACATGGAGAAAGAGAAAACACAAGGGCATGATCTTGAAATTCCACAAGAAATCTTAAAAATGAAATTACTTCACTGGTGTTATTAACCGAAAACTTAGAGATGCCTCTGAGCAACATTGCCAATGGATGAGGCAAGCTGCTAAATCCGGGTGACATAGTAGGTAAAGGTTTCAATGGCAATGTATTTAATTCAGAACGGATGTTACTCAACGATGCACGGCGTTCAGACTCGTTGTCCAATGGGGCAGAGATAGTTTGGGCAGCGATGGTTTTCCTATTTACTTCTCCCTTAGGAGGTTCTTCCTCACTACCTACATTCACTATGGTGGGTTGATCAGATTTGGGAGGAACTTCCCCAGTTAACAATTGAGTGACCTTGCTAGATAATTCGGAAATATTTTCCAGGAGCGTACTAGCTTCCTTCCTCTGAACGTCATTCAGTTTTAGAGACAACAGATCGTTAACTCTATTTGAAAAGTGATATAGCCTGGCTTGCACACGCTTAATTTGATTAGGAGAAGGATCATTTTCATCAAAAAAACTAACTACAGATGCTAGCCCAGTAATATTCTCGACGATCGTGGAAAGAGAGTCGTCAACTTCTTTCTCTCCCAGTGTGGGGATGGAAATGGGCAAATCAAGGGACTCTCTAAGCTTATTTGTGTCTACTGCAACCGTGCCTCCAGATTGCACATTTCTAATAGTCAATTCGTAAATCAACTCCTCCTTGCGCAAATAGTTAAGATGGAGAACATCGCGAGGGCCGGGCATGATGACAGAACAATTTTGAAAAACTCAAAAATTCCAGCAACTGAGAAAATGGTTAGGGTTCGGAACAAACAATGTTTAGCCGTCAAAAGGGGCTAAATTGAGACCCATTCAACCACGCTCTGCTACCACTTGTTACCGAGTTTTTGTGGTAGTTATGCGTGAAAGAAGGTGCGGGGTGGTGAACAGGTCTCAAGCTACTAAAGTAAAATTAATTTAAAATTTAACAAGGTTATTTTTTCTTTTTGAAACAAAGAAATAACAAGCATGGCAGGTACAAAGTAGCAAGTCCAAAAGGGTAGTTACAATATTTACAGGATTTGGGCTTCGCGCCCTGACTTCACAATGCTAGGGCAATCAGCTCAGTTTTACTCCACACACAAGTTTCAACAGAGGGGCAGAAAACCCCATTCATGACTAGGAGCCCTTGCTCCAAATTACACTGAAAAGCCTCCACGAGGCATACAAAACTCAATTTTCAAAAGAGCCACTCGCTCTCAAATTTAAGCCTCTCCCAGGCCACACCAAACTCCACCTTCAAGCTGTCCTCAACGGACGTAAACACAGGGGTAAAATACCCAATCTACTGAGGTCTATTAAATGAAAAGGAGGTTAATTAAATGACCTCTAAAATAACAATTTGAGAGGAGGCGAACTTGCACTCCTAATACACTTTGATTAAGACCTACTTGGCACTAGGCCGTTAATACAAGGGCTAATCCCATACTAAAGAGGTGACTTAAGAAGAGAACAATTTGTTTTACGTTAACGAAGAATAGGTTGAGAAAAATAAGTTCACCTCAAAACAATATGAGTGGGAGCTCGAGAGGGTTAGCACTCTCTATCCCAGTATGTAGCTTTAAAGGAGAATATATGAAAAGAGTAGTTACATTTAGGAAAAGGTTACATGGTGGAACGCTTCGAACCCGCCCCGAGAGTTAAACTGCTGAGCTAGCAAAGAAAGAAGTTATTAATCGGCCATTACCTTGTTGTTGACCGCTGCCGAGGAAAGAGGCGCTTCCCGCCTCCTGCTATGTACTTTATACGCTGAAAGATGGAACAGAAGTGGCCCGGAGACCCTAAAATCAGCAGTTTATATACTCTCGCGGAAGTTTCTAGGCGTTAGGGGAATGAGAACACCCTCCCACGAGGATTTTATTGGTTCATCCATAAACCCCCTACACAATACTAAGAAGAAACACATAATTGGTGGAAAATTAATTTAAGAAATTCGGGATAGGCTAGATTTAAAACAAGGGGAAAGGAGGGGTTAATATTGCCAACTTAACCAATGACTGAAAGAAATTTAGCAAGGAACAAACATTTGAAATAAAAATTTCTCCAACAAAATAGTTCTTTGACTCCGCACAAGGGTGCACTATTGTTGATCTTCAGTAGTGTCCTCTAGAAGAGAAAGTTCACACTTCTTACTTCAAGCAAAACAAAAACACATCAAAAATGACACAGTTCAAAAACTCAAAATTTTCCACGTGGTGACATCTTCTGAGAAGGTAGCGAATTAATAGCGTATATAAAGTTCAGACTTCCTCCAGCAGAGGAGTTTCAACTGGCGCAAATTTTAAATTAGCGGCGTGGAGGTGTACCGCCCGGTACAGTTTCCAACAGGACATTGCACGCCCCCATGCCGCTGTTGTAACCAAACGTGCTCTACAGAGTGCCAATATGTTGCCTTGGCCTCTCCGATTCCCCGATCTGTCCCCAATCGAGCACTTATGGGACATCATTGGACGACAACTCCAGCGTCATCCACAACCGGCATTATCCGTCCCTGTATTGACCGATCAAGTGCAACAGGAATGGGATTCCATCCCACAAGCTGACATAGGCACCTGTACGACGCAATGCATGCAAGTTTGCATGGCTGCATTCAACAGTCATGCGATTACAACGGTTACTAATCCTCAACTGGTATCATCTATGTTTGTAACATAACTGGTATCATACGTCTGTCAGACTCCAGACATTTACTTTTAAATTAAACACTGTGTTCTTAATTTTTTGTTATTTATTCAACTTAATTCATTTAAATATATGTTTTCAAACATGTCAGTGCAAAAGGTAGAAGAAAAAAATTACAAATCCAGAAAAAAATACTAAAATATTAGAATGATACTCCAAAAATGTAGACGCTTCTGTTTTTCTTAAAAATCTAGACAATATGATTATTACGATCATTTCGCTGATATGTCAGTGTTATACAAAGACCATACAAACAAACAAAACATAAAATTACGGGAAAACTCAAAACAAAACTTTCAATTTTAAGGTTCAAAAACACTGTTAGTTAGAAAGCAAAATTTTCCTTATCACAGGATATATTACCTTATTTTTAAATGTATATAACTACAACTTAAAACATTTTGTGTCGGGATATAGCTATGATTTCCAAAATGTATAGAAAAACATGTTAGACTTCAAAAATGTTTCACACAGCCACATACGTTCATTCATTTATCCGCAAAGCACTGTAGGCAGATTTTTTTGGCGCACTCCAAGCAGATCGGTTTTCTGCACTTCTGGCACGGGTACTTCGTTCTTCTTTTCAGTTTAGGATCGCAAAAGTAGCACGTTTTACGAACTTCGAATAATTCAGGCAGTTCATGCAGAATGTCAGTTCAGAGTTTGGTTCATTAGGTCGTAAAACTCGCCGAGATGGTCCTGATTGTGGCTCCATTATTATTTATAGGAATTAAATGCACTGTATGTAACAACAGTGTTATACTAACTCACAATATTCACAATCAATACTCAATACTGAATAACATAATTCGCGAACGATATTCACGGAACTGGTATCATACGTCTGTCAGATGGCGCGATAAGTTTACTCCGCACTTACTCAAGGCCAAACAAAGCAAGCGGTGCATCACCTTCCCTGCAGGGAAACACCACTCCAACTGAGAGATACACAAGGGAAGAAAGTAGTAGGCTGAGGAAAGGAGAAGGGATGGCCTTGGAAAAATTTTCAGCCGTCTCATAGACGTATGATACCACTTGAGGGCTAATCGACCAGCATGGCACATTTGCGATGGCTTTTCTCACGCGGATCAGATATTGCCCTGTAGTTTTGTACCTTTAATCAATTAAACATGTTACCTCGACGAATATATTGCCAAATTTCCGTATTCTAATTCCTTATTTCATGGTATTTGAACATTTTTTCCGCCAGTGTAAATAAATAATAAGAGATATTTGCCAATATAAATATATAAATATCCTTTTCGGATTATGTGGTGGAAATTCCTAGAGCAATGAACAATTTCCAGTCAAACTTCACCTTTGTTTTCTATTACTTCTATTATTTGGTACTGTCCTAACTCGACCATGAGTCATCAGTGAACGGTATCGAAAATTTCGTAACAAAGGATTCTGCAGGAATTATCCATACATACAGGAAAGGTAGGAAGGGGTGGGGGGGATTCCGTCCCCACGCCTAATTTTGTCTCGTTAGGGATTTTCAGTTCGCACGATTGCTACCTAATATTTAGCCACGCGATCATGTGTAGCCTATTCCCGCTTTCTTGTTGTGAGAGTTGGTTGTTTAATTTCCGTGTACAGAGAGGATTCATAGGTTCGCACTGAGCTGTGTTAGTGCAGCACTTAAATGAAGAGCCTGTTATTCGTAGAGTGAGCAGTGGTATGTGTATGAAATACTGGACTGCGTTTCAGTCGTGTGGTGTAGGTCGTGGCTTGCAATCGCTACAGTGAGGTGGTTGGCGGCCATTAAAATAAATCAGGGAATGTTCGTAATTCCGTCCCTCTTTATTTTATTTGTTATTTATGAAGTTTATTATTATTTTCAGATGGAAAAACGCAAGCAGTGGGATAAAGAGGCTAAGCAAAAGGCTGTTAAGGCAGTGAGGGACAAGATGATGGGTTAAAAACGTGCAAGTAAATCGTGTAACATCGCACGAGCAATGTTGAAAGACTATTGTTACGTCTTGTGGGGGTAAATAAGACAGAATCTAGTAGCTTTCTACTCTAAGATTTATTAACTGAAGACTAAAACTTCGCATTCACACACACACACAGACTCTTCGATCACTTACAATTCAGTCACCCAGCCGCTCAGTCACACTCGTTAGCCCCGTCACGGTCGGCAGTCCACACGTCAGTCTCGCAGGTCGGGATAGTATCCGCTAGTCCGTCGAACTCCACTCACAGCCACATGACTGCACCCGTGTTGTCCTCCACGCCGCACAGGACAGGCTACATCCTTTTTCAGCAGCTGGTGAAGGACACTCACACGCACGACGACAGGCACAGAGAAACGAATCCTCACTCCAACAAACTGAAACCTCAGCCCAGGCTGTCACTAACTCACTGAGTCCATACATTGGACTCACTACACCACCTGAGCTTCACCGTCTAACTCAACCCCGTAGGTCGCGCCTGAATTTAATACCTGGGCCTACGCCATTTGGATGCTTCCAGGAGGGATATGCCTCTCAGAGTCTTCCCGAAGGCGAATACTCTCCGCGCACCGTCCAGATTCTTCCATACCGAGCTCGATAGCTGCAGTCGCTTAAGTGCGGCCAGTATCCAGTAATCGGGAGATAGTGGGTTCGATCCCCACTGTCGGCAGCCCGGAAGATGGTTTTCCGTGGTTTCCCATTTTCACACCAGGCAAATGCTGGGGCTGTACCTTAATTAAGGCCACGGCCGCTTCCTTCCCATTCCTAGGCCTTTCCTATCCCATCGTCGCCATAAGACATATCTGTGTCGGTGCGACGTAAAGCAAATAGCAAAAAAAAGATTCTTCCTTAACGCCGGAAACCTCCACTCCAATGAGCGAACAGGACGATCCAGATAGCAGCGGCGGGGGGCGCTAACGAATCAGCAAGCGGCTGTCCTCCGCCTGGAGACGGGAGTATGAAGACGGTGGGCCTTCCTTGGTGATAGGCGTGCGATTGGATTTGGCTAGCTCGCGCTACTTCCCGTAGTTGTACATTGGCATTGGCACACTATGTTAAAACGAATGCCAAGAACATATTTTTCATAAATGGCCTTCAAGTAATTCATTATAAGGAAAGTGTTTGGTAAGACTAGAAAGGAAAAATGTATTAAATACTTGTACTTTCCATACATTTGGTGGGGGACGAAATTACGAACACATTTTTGGTAGTTTAGTTTTTGTGGTGTCTATGTTTGTGTCAAGTATTGAGTTCCTTACGTTATAGCAGTTTCATTGTAACTTGCGCGTAAGTGGATAATATTCAGTAAAAAATGATATGGCGTATGGCTTTTAGTGCCGGCATGTGTCCGAGGACTTCGGCACGTCAGGTGCAGGTCTTTTTGTACACCCAGTCCCCATGCCAAAGGAATTAACCAATTATGGTTAAAATTCCCGACCCTGCCAGGAATCGAACCCGGGAACCCTGTGATGAAGGGCCAGCACGTTAACTATTTAGCCGTGTAGCTTGACCAATATATTCAGTAATATATATAATCCAATGTACAGTTTTGTGCATAATATTCCTGAATTTCTGTAAGTCCAAATCTGTTAATGGGACGAAATATGGGCCTTCTACCTTATTTCTGTGTTGACAGTTCTTCAAGTTTTTACAACGGGAACTGCTGGTGTGTGAGATTTATTTTGTGCTCAATAACACCATGTTTTGTATTTACATAACGATTGTCCCTTGCCATTAGCTATTGTGCCCGTAACCAGTTTGGTGCTAGCAACAAGAAACACGTACCAGTGGCATTCAAACACGTACGGTGGATTTATATTGTTGGTGTTTCATCGGATGACAGAACACAGTTGGCATGAGTTATAAAACGATCCTCATACCAAAATGAATAAAATCAAATCTGATTGGATTTGTACTGGTAAGATGTACTCATTTGAGAAAAAGAGTTGCGACCCGTGAACAGAAGGCTGCCACAGACACACACAGGCTGACATGGGTCCCATTTGCGTTTACTGCCGATTTCTTGCGAGGAAGTGCCAGTAGAGGGCGTTCATGTCCCTCCCTTACACCAGGTGCATGTATAAGTTTTTGCTGGTTTGTGTGGTAAAGAAAACATGCTATTTTGAAGGGAAATTCATTTTTTGATTATTCCAAATATTGGAAATCGGCTTCTGCATATTTCGCTCATCTTTCAGGTAAGTTATGAAAACCATGGCAGAAAAACTGCTTGTCTTTTGCGGCAAACCATTTTCCAACTGTGTCCAAATTGCTGAAGTGCTGCTCTACAAGCGCGTGTCCATTGATGCGAATAGGTGAGTCAGATGGTGCCAGGTCGGGGATACGGGGGGTGCGGAAGGATGTGCCATCAAAGTGTCTTTCACTGGTTTTGCTGTGTGAGACGACACACTGTCGTGTAAAATATAACTTTGCCATGTCTTCTCAGCCATTGCGGTCGTCTTTCGACCAATGCGTGATTTGAATTAATCATTTCTTGTTGATGGCACTGTGCATTAACGGCTGCGCCAGGCGATTTCTCGTCTTCGCACTTTTGTGGTCTGAAATCAGCACGTTTAAATTGTCGCAACCATGTCTCACATGTTCTAATACGTGTTCATCGTATGTTTCTACCAGCAAACGATGGCTTTTCACGGACTTTTCCTTTTAATTAAATAAAAGCAATGTGTGCCGCAAATATTCTTTTTCAGGCACAATCGCCGCCTTGATCACTGAACGATACAACGCAGATGCTAGTATTTGGTGGACTCAACTTTTGTACGCTGGTAGGTTAATGTCAGACGAACAAACTGACGTATGTGTCAAATTCGTACGCTGCGTACTGTTAGCTGGCGCCATCTCCTAATGAAACCGTAAAATACTTATGCATACACCTGGTACATAAACACACCGAATAAGGCCCTAGTAGAAGTCTGATCCCAGAGATAAGCTGAGCCAAAACGGAGCGTGCCCTAATAGCACATGTCACAAGCTCTTGATCAATTAGGTCAGCTTGTGAGGGTCCACATTCTCGGAGTAAGGGAGGATGGGTGGACGTTTAGGAGCACGGATCGACACTTGATCCGTTGTGGCTGCACTGTGCGTCGATGTTAGACGAAGTGGAAACGTGAGGGTACACATACGTATCAGGGAAGCTCATATCGACTGCGGGGGAGGATCGTTTCACTGTGATATAGGCCGTAAGCACTCCACAGGGGTCGTCACTGTACACCATCCAGAGGTATGTCACCGTATCCTGGAGGCTAGAGAGCAGGAACTGTCGTCCTGGCGCGTTTTGCGGCGTCCGCCATTAAGAGCTGAGCATCGGGGAGCACTTTTACATTACCAGAAACGGACAGAATGCTTGCATGTGTATTTATTTCGAGTGATGTTAGCGACCAATCAGGGATCTGTCTGGATACAGACAACAGAAGAATTCGAATCCGGAGACGTCCTAGCCAGAATAGTGATCTACACTTCATTGTAGAGCAGCAACTAGAAGCGTCACAAGACAGTTCGGCTTTAGGAAAGGTTTTTCCACTGAAGCTCAACTTGTGGGATTCCAGCAAAATATAGCGGATATCTTGGATTCAGGAGGTTAAATAGACTGTATCGCGATTGACCTATCTAAAGCATTTGATAGGGTAGATCATGGGAGACTACTGGCAAAAATGAGTGCAATTGGACTAGACAAAATAGTGACTGAATGGGTGGACAAATTTCTAGAAAATTCATCTCAGAGAAGTAGAGTAGGCGAAGCATTATCTGGACCTGTAATAATTAAGAGGGGAATTCCTCAAGGCAGTAAGTATCTATATATAAATGATATGAGTAGAAAAGTGGAATCAGAGATAAGGCTTTTTGGGGATGATGTTATTCTGTATAGAGTAATAAATAAGTTACAAGATTGTGAACAACTGCAAAATGACCTCGATAATGTTGTGAGATGGACAGCAGGCAATGACGATAAACGGAGTTAAAAGTCAGGTTGTGAATTTCACAAATAGGAAAAGTCCTCTCACTTTTAATTACTGCGTTGATGGGATGAAAGTTCCTATTGGGGATCATTGTAAGTATCTAGGTGTTAATATAAGGAAAGATCTTCATTGGGGTAATCACATAAATGGTATTTTAAATAAAGGGTACAGATCTCTGCACATGGTTATGAGGGTGTTTAGGGGTTGTAGTAAGGATGTAAAGGAGAGGGCATATAAATCTCTGGTAAGACCCCAACTAGAGTATGATTCCAGTGTATGGTACCCTCACCAGGATTACTTGATTCAAGAACTGGAAAAAATCCTAAGAAAAGCAGCTCGAGTGATGTCTTTAAAAGTAGGAAGATCACAATATGAAGATAAAGTTGGAATTCAAGAGGACAAATTGGGGCAAATATTTGTTTATAGGAAGGGGAGTTAGGGATTGGAATAACTTACCAAGGGAGATGTTCAATAAATGTCCAATTTCTTTGAAATCATTTAAGAAAAGGCTAGGAAAACAACAAATATGGAATCTGCCGCCTGGGCGACTGCCCTAAATGCAGATCAGGATTGATTGATTGATTGATTGATTGATTGATTGATTGATTGATTGATTGATTGATTGATTGATTGATTGATTGGTGCGCCGTTCCCCACTGGTGGTGTTAAAGTGACCGTCCAGGAATTTCTCCGACCGTGTGTGGTTCCGTTCCTAGCAAAGCACGAGGAACCCATTTTGTACTAAGATAATGCCTGGCCTGCCGTCGTGATGTCAGCAAGGACTTCAGATTTCTTGGCCGTCAAGAACGTTAGTAACCAGACAGAATGGCAACCTCGACCAGGGCAACAACTACTGCTGATTTGGAGAGTCAAGTGTGATAGCTGTGTCAGGATCATACTCCGGAGAACATCCGACCTATCAACCCTGTTTCCGTGCTAAGGCTGGTCGAACGCCATGCTAATTGCATCCTACTGTAAGTGTTTGTTACCCTGCAATAAATGGGTGGAGTGTTATAGTAGTTTGATATTTTCTTTATACTGCCATGTCCTGTGCCCGTACCAACTAATGTTCCCCTCTGATGACTCCCGCGTCGCGTGCAGCTTTTAACACGGAGAGGACTTTGGGCTGCTGGGGTCGAAACGGAATCAGCGTCCTCAACTTCTCGACACCACTGTTGTTGTTGATGATGATGATGATGATGATGCTTGCTGTTTAAAAGAGCCTAACATATAGGTCATCAGCCACTAATGGTAAGAAATGAGGAGAAATGCAATGTCAATTTAAAAGTCCAAAATTCATTCACTGACTAGAATTTAAAACGTGACGATGAACAGTGTTTATGAACTGAAAACAATTAGTGGATCCGACCCGCAATGCCTCACCATCCCAGAAACTATACTGAAAAATATTACTGACGAAGGGACTGTTTACGAAGAGCACAATTCTGAATCGATGATCCTTGTTGTCCAAAGGGGTCCAAAATCCATGTCTACGGCCTCTCATAATGGTACTTATCGCTAATAAAGTAGAAGCGTGGTATTTCTCAAGTTGCAGTACAAATCAAGACTAGCGTAGACTCACAGTGTTCCAAACGTTATGGTAGTACTCACAAGTAGTGTATGTCGCACAGGTAACGCAGACCTATGGTGTTTCTCACATAATGGCGCCACTCATAGGCAACGCAAGTCCATGGCATTCCTCACACAGGTGTACTAATTATAGGGACTCGTACTATCCCGTGGTGTTCCTCACATAGTGGGTAATAATCACAGGCAGCGCAGACCCAGAGTGTCGCTCATATAGTGCTACTAATCACAGGCAACGTGAGACCGTAATGTTCCGCATAGAGTGGTACTGATCACGGGTACTGTAAACCCATAGTGACCCACCCACTATTGCTACTAATCACAAACCTATTGTGTACTTAACAGAGTACTACTACCACCAAACGTTTTCATTCCTCCTCTGAAGGGGGAGGCGGGCCTCAGGCCGGGAGATTTGTTACGGTGAAGGAGATGTGCGGAGAAGATGAGAGGGTGGGTGGCCGTGGCCTATACTAGGAACTGTCCCGGCATTCGCCTTAGTGCAGGAGAATGGAAAACCACGGAAAACCATTCTCAGGACAGTCGACGGGAGGGGCCAGGCGTGAAGTCCGGCTCTGTGCCCCTGTCCTCTCTCCTGAATGCAGAGGCGTAGAGCCACGGTAGAACCGTAGCCACCTTTTCTCTGCTCAGTTGGCCGGTCAAAGTACAGAGCTGTTGGACCACGGACAAGCCGTGGCCTCTTAAGGGCCGAAACCCACTCTGCATCTACCGACGCTTAACAGAGTGGTATTACTCGCAAGAAAAGGCGACCCATGGTGTTCTAATTCAATCATCCCTTGGTCGCCCCTTTTAGTCGCCTCCTACGCAGACAGGGCATACCGTGGGTGTATTCTTCATCTGCACCTCCATCCACAGGAGGTTGACACCACTGTAACCACGGCAACAAGTGTTCGTAATTTACTTGTACTGCGTCAGTAGCGCCATCTATACGTTGCTATAGAAACGCAAGCTTTGTGGGAACGAGTACCATTTACTACCTATTGTACTTGGTGGTGATTATTGAGCATCTATCTGAAGTCAGCAGCTCATCGAAAGTTTCTCTAATTCATCCGTTATACCAGTGAAGACTGGCGCGAAAACATGTAACGCCAGGACTGACGCCTGGTATTTTGTACCCCTGTTCTAATTTTGTTTTCTTCCTAAATTTTGAAATATTTTATTTGAAAAAGCAAGGTTGCATTTTGTTTAATCGTTTACAGCCAGAATATGTTTCTTTTGATTATTTATTAATAATAATAATAGTAATAATAATTTTTATTTATTCTTTCAAGGTTAAGGATGTACTCCCTTTCTTAAACTTAACCAGTATTAACCTAGAATACTGTTAATAATAACTATTGATGACAAGAATATGAAAAGAATATTAACAATCATAAGATTAATAATGAAGAAGTGGTAGGAGGAGGTGTTTCCACGTCAAAACTTGATGATTCATGTTTCTTTACCTAGTATTTCGACACAGGCATTTTTAAAAACTGGAATGCTTGACATGCTTCTGATGTTCACCAGTAAGAGATCCCAATGTAAGGCTGCGGTAACGGTGAATGATTTCGTGTAGCTTGCTGTTCTGTGTACAGGAAGGGATAAAACACATGGTGCTGCAGGATCGGATATTTTTGTTATGGTCTGTGGAGAGGAGCTTGATGCGGAGATAGGCTCGTTGAGAAGTTTTAAGAATGTTATGCAAAAGGCAATGAGTATCAATTGTGCGTCGTTCTTGCAGGTGAACCCAACCTAGCCGTGTGTAGGATGGTGTGATATGGTTAGCGTAACGAAGTCCAAAGATACATCTTACACAAGCATTCTGATCACACTCCTGTGTCTTTCCCCAGTCTATTCCTAGGTTGTTGTAAACTATATCGCAATAATCAAAACGAGGTACTGCGAGAGATTCAACAAGAATTTCCTCTACTTTAAAAACCAGCAATATTATATTTCCATTGTTGTTGTTGTTATCGGTTCCATCTTTCTGTATACTTCTTTATTTTCCTTCACGCACTGAAGAGAATTAAACTTTTCTGGGTACAAAAATGGACCTAGAAGTATCAGAATAGGATGCTCCCACTCCCCAGTTCCGGATCGCCTGAAATTGGGTATAGCGCATGCGTTTATTTCAATTCATTAAATTCGATACATGCATTATATTATCCTCTTATAATTATTTCACTACTTTTTGTTTTTCGAAATGAGCCTCTATGGACTGCGCGTTAACAACCAATCACATTTTCAGTGTGTCCGACTCGTTGGCTGAATGGACAGCGTACTGGCCTTCGGTTCAGAGGGTCCCGGGTTCGATTCCCGGCCGGGTCGGGGATTTTAACCTTAATTGGTTAATTCCAATGGCCCGGGGGCTGGGTGTTTGTGCTGTCCCCAACATCCCTGCAACTCACACACCACACATAACACTATCATCCACCACAATAACACGCAGTTACCTACACATGGCACTACCGGGCGAGTTGGCCGTGTGCGTAGAGGCGCGCGGCTGTGAGCTTGCATCCGGGAGATAGTAGGTTCGAATCCCACTATCGGCAGCCCTGAAAATGGTTTTCCGTGGTTTCCCATTTTCACACCAGGCAAATGCTGGGGCTGTACCTTAATTAAGGCCACGGCCGCTTCCTTCCAAATCCTAGGCTTTTCCTATCCCATCGTCGCCATAAGACCTATCTGTGTCAGTGCGACGTAAAGCCCCTAGCAAAACAAAAAATCACATGGCAGATGCCGCCCACCCTCGTCGGAGGGTATGCCTTACAAGGGCTGCACTCGGCTAGTAATAGCCACACGAAATTATTATTATTTTCAGTGTCTGTGTCTTGTTCGTCTGCCGGCTTTGACATCCTGCTAGTATCTCTTGAGCTCGTCGAGCAGCGCTTTCTTCCGCTCCTCTCCGTCTTCTGGGTTCTGTCTCCACCATAAAACCCCGGTAGCTATTCACCAACCTTCTGAAATTAACCATGCAATTCATTTTATCCTCTGTAATGCCCACCTTTCTCAGATCTATACCGGGCGAGTTGGCAGTGCAGTTAGGGTCGCACAGCTGTGAGCTTGTATCCGGAGATAGGGTTTGAATCCCACTGTCGGCCACCCTGATGATGGTTTTCCGTGGTTTCCCACTTTCACACCAGGTGAATGCTGGGGCTGTTCCTTAATTAAGGCTATGGCCAATTCCTTCCCACTCATTGGCCTTTCCTATCGCATCGTCGCCATAAAACCTATCTGTATCGGTGCGACGTAAAGCAAATGGCTAGATAGATTCTCTCAGATCTTTCTCATACTCTTGGAACCATCTCAACTTAGATGCTTTCGGTTTTAGAAAATTGCAGATTTTCTTCTGGAGCCGGTCATTATTCATACAGAACGCTTGTCCATTAAACAGCAATATCCTCTACCTAATTTTTCTTGTTATCGGTTCTATCTTGATGTATAATTCTTTATTCGATTTCAGCAGAACCTGCCCGTCAACCCATCTGTTGCCCACAGTCTTCCGTAGTACGTGCGTATTCTTTTAAGTAGTTGATTGGCTTCCCTTTTCTATTCATGCATTATTACTGCAGTAAATGTAATTTATTTTGTCCTAGACGTTAGCAATTATATATGATGTTGGACAACAAATATATTCTGTTTCCTTATCTTATATATGCTTTCTTTTGTGGCACAAGTCTTATAGAGTATCTTGGCATTAAAGCATACATTATGACTGAATTGAACGAGTGGATCGCTGCGTGGTTTCATGGTTAAATTGTGTTCGTGATGAATGAATGAATGAATAATACTCTTCTCACCCGGTCACGGATAGCCACTGACTGCGGAAAGAGGATTGACTGATGTATGAGTGATTGATTGGGTGCGTGCATGCCTCATTGGACTGAATTGAGCATCCCGTTAATGAAAAAGATATGACTGTCTAAATGAATGAATGAATGAATGGGTGAATGACTGAGTGCGTGAATGAGTGGACTGGATTCCAAATCCTCTCTCCCAGTAGCGGATAGCCACCAACTGGGGAGAGAGCGTTCAGTAGAAGTTGCGACCTCGATTGTGAATTGATGAAATAACATTAATTTTTAATCGTGGATGAAAGAAATACCGACTGAATTAATGGATACCTGAATGCATGAATGAATGAAATATTTAATTAATTAATTAATTAAGGGATGTTCTCATTAAATTCACCGACCTACAAGTATTAACTACAGAATTAAGAGTTCATTCAGATAGTAACTATAGATATTTTGCAGAAACATCACTATCTTTACGAACATAAGAAAAACTGAAGTACTTCAAAACTCATGGTACCGGTCCAGAAAAGAGGTAAGGTTCCCCAGTAGCTACCGCTACCTTTAATGCGTGCCTATCTATTTTCAAAACTTGTACTCTTCTCTACTAAGCCCAAAATCATATCCATGATTCTATATTTTCTCGTGTAGAAGAGCTTTTTTTTTTTTTTTTTTGCAAATGAGTGTATCAATATACAGTAATTCCTTTGTGGAAGTCATTTATGATAAATCATAATATGACGGTCTGATTTGAAGTAATTGTAGTGCAGTGAAAACATATGTTCACTTTCGTCCTTTTATTGGAAAAATATACAATGAAATGTTATATATTTAATGACAGGAAAATATTTTCAAGTCATATTTTCTGTAACAGTCTGCATCATAATAGACTTAAATTATGATATTTTTCACTGTATTCCGTTCAATTCTTCTACCGCAGAGGTTAGTGTCCGCCCTGGTACTTGTCCTGTCTGAAGCAATTAAATTGATTGCAGGTTGTAATAATTAAGGGTTCATCTGCCGATGTAGCCTGACTCTGCCGCTATAAACCAGCTCAATCTCAGTAATGCGCCCGCCACCAGAGAACATCACGTTTACGAGGGTCATTGGACCCTGGACATGTTTTATCACAGTGAATATTATTTCAATGCGACGGAGGGGAAGTTAAAACGTGCCAGCCAGTAACGTTCTGAACGAGAGAGACATTAGCCAGTGAATTGTTGTCGACGTATTGTGCACCAGTATTGAAAATAGTCCGATTCTTTCTCTGAACGGTCAGTGTATTCACCTTCGGTTCGGACAGCCCCGCTTTCGATTATTATCGGCCGGATCAGGAATTTTCAATTTGTATGATTAATTCTTCCTGTTCCGGGTTCATATAGTCTTGATATATTTATCTTCATTTACGTGCAACACTCCACACTACCAATCACCACAGTAACACAGGATAATAATAATAATAATAATAATAATAATAATAATAATAATAATAATAATAATAATAATAATAATAATAATAATAATAATAATAATAATAATAATAATAATAATAATAATTTCTTGTGGCTATTTCTAGCCGAGTGCAGCCCTTATAAGGCAGACTCTCCGATGAGGGTGGGTGGCATCTGCCATGTGTATGTAAATGCGTGTTATTGTAGTGGAGGATAGTGTTATGTGTAGTGTGTGAGTTGTAGAGATGCTGGGGACAGCACGAATACCCAGCACCCGAGCCATTAGAATTAACCAATGAAGGTTAAAATCCCCAACCCGGCCGGGAATCAAACCAGGACCCTCTGAACCGAAGGGCAGTACGCTGACCATTCACCCAACGAGTCGGACACACAGGATAGTGAATACATCATTCCACGTGGGGTTGGCATCAGGAAGGGCATCGAGCCGTAAGAATGAACCAAATCAAAATCCAGAGCCGACCCACAAAAGTTTGTATAAAAGCCAGGAAGAGGAAGATTGTTCTTTATTCGAACATGATATGTGTATTCCCTCAATAAAATACTAATATTTTTCATGTTTTGCAGGAGAAGTGATAAACAGAGAGAAGAAAGCAGTACGATTTGTTCTTGGTCATTACCGACAAAACAGAGTAGTGTTACAAAATTGTAGCAAACTTTGAGCTGGGAAGGCTTGGGAGTAGGAAGACTAACAGTGGAATGTTTTGAGCTGCCAGTGGAGAGTTTGCTTGGAATGATATTAGTAGACGAATAAGCTTGAGTAGAGCTCATAAAAGTAGAAAAGGTCATAATATGAAGATAAAGCTGGAATTCAAGAGGACAAAATGGGGAAAATTCTCGTTTATAAGAAGAAGAATAATTTGGGATTTGAATAATTTATTAAGCGAGAAGTTTGATCAATTTCAAACTACTCAACTTTGAAATTATTTACGAAAAGAATAGGTAATTTACTGACAGGAAATCCACAACCTGGCCGACAGTCCTAAATATAGATCAATGGTGATTGATTGATTGATTGATTGATTGATTGATTGATTCATTGATTCATTGATTCATTGATTGATTGATTGATTGATTGATTGATTGATTGATTGATTGATTGATTGATTGATTGATTGATTGATTGATTGATTGATTGATTGATTGAATGGCAGCCCTAAAAATTGTTTTCCGTGGTTTCCCACTTTCACACCAGCCAAATGCTGGGGCTGTACCTTAATTAAGGCTACGGCCGCTTCCTTTCCTCTCCTAGCCCTTTAATGTCCCATCGTCGCAATAAGACTTATCTGTGTCGGTGCGACGTAAAGCAAGTAGAAAAAAAAACATCTCAGGTAGAGTACATGTCATTCATAAGCCTTAGTAACACACTGTACGGTTATGGAAGAGAAGAAAATATTCAGTTGCCAGTTATCACCTCACGTGCCACCGCCTCTTAATACGCAAGATTGTGTTGACGTTAAAGCGGTCTTTGAGACTGATTTCGAACTGTACAGAGATCGTCAACATCAAAGGATCTAATAAGCATTTACCCTCCCTCAGTCCCAAGACATTCACAGTGATTTATAATTCGAGTTAGATTATTACAGAGGACTGTAACCTTTAACTGTATCCGCTGTAAATATTTTGATGACTATTTTAGACTTAAAGAACTCACAACACAGCTGTAGATAATATTTATATGATAGGGGAACATTCCCTAGCGACTGAGGCGGACGAAAAGCCTACAGAAAGACATATTATTATTTATTTTCATAACGTTGTGCCCAACTATGGAGCGCGATTGAACTTATTTAGCAGGTGAATTTGCTTTTCCTGGTCGCGTGTTTCGTCCTCCGCTCGATTGTCTTAAGTTCTCCACCGAGCGTTTTGAAATGTAAATTACAAGATGTTTTAACCAAACATATATATAATCCGGTTCTTGGGTTAAAATATTACTGAATTTATATTGAAAACCATCAACCACGGAAATGCGTTCAGTAGTTATGACCAGGGCCTGAGGCGCTCTCTCATTTCTAAAACATGTATGCAATTACACTTGAAGAAATTCCAGAAATATGCAAATAAAAAAGTGCACCCCGTGGTGTAGGCGTAACATACCTGTCTCTTACCCGTAGGCCCCGGATTCTATTCCCGGTAAGGCCAGGGATTTTTACCTCGATCTGAAGGTTAGTTCGAAGTCCACTCAACCTACTTGATTACAATTGAGGAGCTATCTGACGGTGAGATGGCGGCCGATATCTAGGAAGCGAAGAATAACGGCCGAGAGGATTCGTCGTGCTGACCACATGACAACTCATAATCTGCAGACCTTCGGGCTGAGCAGCGGTCGCTTGGTAAGCCATGGCCTTGTGTACTGTTGGGCCATGGAGTTTGGTTTGGTTTGGTTAGTATTCATACAGTACATTCATTGAACAATCACGGTATGAAAAACTTTACTTTGATAAATACCTCTATAATATACACTGACTGACAGAGCAAATGCAACACCAAAAAGGAGTGGTTCGAAAGGGATGAAAGTTGGGGAAAAAACAGAGACGGCACGGACGAATAATTGATGTTTATTTCAAACCGATATGCAGGTTACACAATGCGCACGGCATCGACTCAGTAGGATGTAGGACCACCGCGAGCGGCGATGCACGCAGAAACACGTCGAGGTACAGAGTCAATAAGAGTGCGGATGGTGTCCTGAGGGATGGTTCTCCATTCTCTGTCAACCATTTGCCACAGTTGGTCGTCCGTACGAGGCTGGGGCAGAGTTTGCAAACGGCGTCCAATGAGATCCCACACGTGTTCGATTGGTGAGAGATCCGGAGAGTACGCTGGCCACGGAAGCATCTGTACACCTCGTAGAGCCTGTTGGGAGATACGAGCAGTGTGTGGGCGGGCATTATCCTGCTGAAACAGAGCATTGGGCAGCCCCTGAAGGTACGGGAGTGCCACCGGCCGCAGCACATGCTGCACGTAGCGGTGGGCATTTAACGTGCCTTGAATACGCACTAGAGGTGACGTGGAATCATACGCAATAGCGCCCCAAACCATGATGCCGCGTTGTCTAGCGGTAGGGCGCTCCACAGTTACTGCCGGATTTGACCTTTCTCCACGCCGACGCCACACTCGTCTGCGATGACTATCACTGACAGAACAGAAGCGTGACTCATCGGAGAACACGACGTTCCGCCATTCCCTCATCCAAGTCGCTCTAGCCCGGCACCATGCCAGGCGTGCACGTCTATGCTGTGGAGTCAATGGTAGTCTTCTGAGCGGACGCCGGGAGTGCAGGCCCCCTTCAACCAATCGACGGGAAATTGTTCTGGTCGATATTGGAACAGCCAGGGTGTCTTGCACATGCTGAAGAATGGCGGCTGACGTGGCGTGCGGGGCTGCCACCGCTTGGCGGCGGATGCGCCGATCCTCGCGTGCTGACGTCACTCGGGCTGCGCCTGGACCCCTCGCACGTGCCACATGTCCCTGCGCCAACCATCTTCGCCACAGGCGCTGCACAGTGGACACATCCCTATGGGTATCGGCTGCGATTTGACGAAGCGACCAACCTGCCCTTCTCAGCCCGATCACCATACCCCTCGTAAAGTCGTCTGTCTGCTGGAAATGCCTCCGTTGACGGCGGCCTGGCATTCTTAGCTATACACGTGTCCTGTGGCACACGACAACACGTTCTACAATGACTGTCGGCTGAGAAATCACGGTACGAAGTAGGCCATTCGCCAACGCCGTGTCCCATTTATCGTTCGCTACGTGCGCAGCACAGCGGCGCATTTCGTATCATGAGCATAACACAGTGACGTCAGTCTACCCTGCAATTGGCATAAAGTTCTGACCACTCCTTCTTGGTGTTGCATTTGCTCTGTCAGTCAGTGTAAATTTAAGAAAACTTTGAGAAAGTTCCCACGTTTAATTCTCAAAGCTGTTCAAGTCGTTGTCTACATCTTTCTTTCTGTTCCAGTTTAGGAAATAACTAAATGTTTTAAATTGTCCACAGTTGGTCATCTCCTGGTGTTACTCAAGATGTTTTATAGCGACACAAGCTTCGCCGTCACACAGAACCATGGATGCTCTCATGCGACGGGTTGATTCATGAGTCAACGCTAACGGAGGGTATTTTCTACATTCTGCTACGTTCTGTTCCTGGGTGTTTACCATGATTAAGGTACTACGTAGATTTGTAGAAAACGAATGGATATGGGAGAAAAAGAGAAATCTACAATAAAAAATATATGTCTTCCCACGTTAAGATTAAACATTACAATACCGTAATCAAACCTGAGGCTTTATATGCAGGCGAAACGCTATCGCTCCCTAAGAAGGGAGAGCTCAAAAATAATCTAAAAGAAGAGCGAAATTACGAAGACAATTTTAGGACAAAAAAACACACGGAAGAAGGGTACCGCTCCAATCGCGGAAATCCACAAAAATGATCTAATATTTCGACAGACCTCAGGAAAAAAAGGCTTCCAGAAACCAGACTAACCCAACAAATTCTTGAAAGAGTTCATAAACTGAAGAATTTCCCTTGGACACAACAAAAAAAAGCCGATATGAAGAACACACAAATTCAACCTGAAGAAATTTTAAATCGAAATATATATAGAAATAAAACTGACAAGGGGAAGTTACTCCTGAAAATGAAGTACCAAAAAGAGCAGGTACAGAGTTGATGGAAGAAAGGAATAGGATCTTTAGTCAACAGAAGAAAACATCCTGGATCCTCCGGAAACGAAATCATAAATGAAGTTACGTGTGTTAAGAAAGGGACTATTCACAAATAATAATAATAATAATAATAATAATAATAATAATAATAATAATAATAATGTAATAAGTAAATATCATGGAAATGGTGGAGCTACTTGTGACTTGAAATTGCTCTGCGTATTCTAATCAATAGATATTGGGATTCCTCGATAGAGACTCATACAAAATTATTTTGAATTTCATTTTTAATTTTGTTAATAGCAAGATCATGACATTGTTAGATATAATTTTTACGTAGAGTAGATTCATATGGCACTTTCCACTGTGTATACATCTCAATAAATTTTTGCAGGATGGAACTTGAGAGTTTCCATAATTGGATGTCTGCCAGCCACTGAAAAGGCCTCATATAAATCAAATTAAAACTGAAAGATTACTACCGTCAAAGTCACCAAGCAATTTTTCAAAAGGGTCACCTTATGTCAATTTAATCTTGTTGTTTTCTTTGTGTTTAGCGACATTCAGACGCTGAAATACTACCAACTCTTCTTTTCAAACGCTTTGAAAAAATGAATTCGTCCATCTGTTGTTATTACATCAGCAGAAAATCCTCCCTGACACTGTTGTAATTTCCATGATTTGCTCGGTTTCACTTTTGATGTGATACGAAAGGAAAGTCAACAATGCATTAATCGTAATTACAACTCGTATAAACTTTCGTGCCGACAACGGCTGACATACCGAGCGTGTTGACCACGCGGTTAGGGTCACGTAGCTGTGAGATTCCATCGAGATGTGGTGGGCTGGAATTCCACTGTCCCCAGCCCTGAAGATGATTTTACATGGTTTCCCATTCTCACCCCAGGTAAATGGTGGGGCTCTAAATTAACTGAGGCTACGACTGCGTCCTTCCCAAACATAGTATTTTCTCATCCTTGGCGTCGCTAGCAACCTTCGAAGTGTTATTACGACGTTAAACAACTATTTAAAAAAGTTATATTGGCATACTGCTTCATAAGAATGGATCATTGGACTGAGCACTGAAACATGGGATACCCAGGCAAGTTTCAGTTTGTTACATGCACAGTGGACAGTGTTGCCACGACTGCTAAAAAGACCTCTACAGTGTTCTGAGATGGACAGCGGGCAATGGCATGATTCTAAACGGGGTTGAATTCAGGTTGTGAGTTTCACAAATAGGAAAGGTCCTCTCAAATTTAATTGCTGCGATGATGGGATGAAAGTTCCTTATGGGGATCATTCTAAGTACACCGAGCTCGATAGCTGCAGTCGCTTAAGTGCGGCCAGTATCCAGTAATCGGAAGATAGTGGGTTCGAGCCAAACTGTCGGCAACCCTGAAGATGGTTTTCCGTGGTTTCCCATTTTCACACCAGGCAAATGCCGGGGCTGTACCTTAATTAAGGCCACGGCCGCTTCCTTCTCCAATTCCTAGGCCTTTTCTCTCCCATCGTCGCCACAAGACATATCTGTGTCGATGCGACGTAAAACAAATAGCAAAAAAAAAAATTGCATCCTAAGTACCTAGATGTTAGTATAAAGAGAGATATTCATTCGGGTAATCACATAAATGGGATTGTAAACAAAGAGTCCAGACTTCCTCATAATGAATGATAATGTCTAACCGCACCGCGCTGCTCTAGTGGATGAATTTCTGGCTGGGAAAGACATTCATCGCATGGACTGGCCAGCGAGTTCTGCGGATCTTAATCCTATAAAACATGCCTGGGATGCACTGGGGAGGCGAATTGCATCCCATCAGCCTCCACCAAGGACCCTCCAAGAGCTTCGCATTGCCCTTTCGGAGGAAAGCAATCGACTGCCATAAGAGCTCTTCGGCCATCTGATAGAGAGCATGCCACGTCGCTGCGAAGCATGTGTGGCAGTTAGGGGTAACCATACGCCATATTAACAGCATATTTTGTTGCGGAAAACAGTTCCAAGTTTTGTTAGTTGTTGTCAAAGGTGTACCTTAGCTATCAGAACCTTTCTGACACTGTTTTTCTTTTTATGGACAAGTTGTGTGACATATGGTGTGTGAGTCAGCTTCCGTTTGTTCAGCAATCCGTCTGACATTCCTATCAGGCGGTATGGCCTCGTTTAGTGATCATGCTTAACTTTTGGACCCTAGTGTATTTATACGAAGATTCTGGGATTAAGAGCTGAAGAATGAGCAATCTGTCAAACTCATACGGCGCGGCCTAGTGGATTTCCGCAATGTTGTGTCGTTTAAGGAATTATATCAATGTTAAAAACATTTCTCAGCAGACAAAGTAGGGGTTCCAATACTACGAGAAACGTAGAATTAATCAATTTCCTCAATCGTGCCGCAATTTGAAGTGCTAAAGGTTGCGGGAATGTTTACAATTGTGAGTCTTGGATAGCTCTAAAAAAACTTCTTTAAAAAAATCCGAAAATCACTTCCGGCCTAAATGACATTCCGGAAAGCTGCCTAAAATCGCTCATTTCTTTACTCGCATTCTTTTTATTCACATCCTAGCCAGATTAAATTATTTACATAATTCCTTTTGTAATGTGTTTCTTGGCTCAACATCCTGACGCGTTTTTTATTTTTTTGAAAAATGTCCACACTGAATGTTATTTTAAATGCTTAAGTGAAACTCGGCATTGACTCACACTAGCGCTCGTCGTGGTGCTTAAGTGAAACAATTTCATTGACTCACACTAGCGCTCGTAGTGGTGCTTAAGTGAAACAATGGATTGACTCACATTAACGCTCGTAGTGGTGCTTAAGTGAAACTCGGCATTGACTCACACTAGCATTCGTAGTGGTGCTTAAGTGAAACTCGGCATTGACTCACACTAGCGCTCGTAGTGGTGCTTAAGTGAAACAATGCATTGACTCACACTAGCGCTCGTACTGGTGCTTAAGTGAAACAATGCATTGACTCACATTAACGCTCGTAGTGGTGCTTAAGTGAAACAATGCATTGACTCTCATTAACGCTCGTAGTGGTGCTTAAGTGAAACAATGCATTGACTCACATTAACGCTCGTAGTGGTGCTTAAGTGAAACAATGCATTGACTCTCATTAACGCTCGTAGTGGTGCTTAAGTGAAACAATGCATTGACTCTCATTAACGCTCGTACTGGTGCTTAAGTGAAACAATGCATTGACTCTCATTAACGCTCGTAGTGGTGCTTAAGTAAAACTCGACATTGACTCACACTAGCGCTCGTAGTGGTGCTTAAGTGAAACAATGCATTGACTCACACTAGCGCTCGTACTGGTGCTTAAGTGAAACAATGCATTGACTCTCATTAACGCTCGTAGTGGTGCTTAAGTAAAACTCGACATTGACTCACACTAGCGCTCGTAGCGGTGCTTAAGTGAAACAATGCATTGACTCACATCAGCGCTCGTAGTGGTAGAAAAAGGCAAACGTTAATCTAATCGACCGAAGGAAGGTGATTAAGAAAAGGATTGCAATTTTTAGGAATAAATTAATAATATATTCTCATACATTATTTTATTTCCCTATAAAGTTCGTTGCTCATATTCGTAGGATGTTTTGCTTGCCTGAATATTTAAGGACTTGGTTTCAAAGAGTTCTTATGTTTTATCTCTTAGGATTAAGATAAACTATACTCAGTCTAACTTCTCGAAGTATTCTAACGTCACTTTGCTAGGATCTCTCGTGGAACATGAAGTTTCCCTGGATCAAGAAGAACACCTGTACAGAGCACTTTGTTACTCGTACGATCGAGAATAGATCGCGTGCTTGTATTCTTCAAGCTGTGTGTCACTCACCTAGAAGACTTGACGTCCGATATCTACCTGAGAAGGAAGTTAATTCGAGGTACGTCAGGTCATGTAAACATGTCTAAAAGAGACAGTTTACTCAGCTCGCTTCAACGAAACTTCGTCTTATCAATGAAGCAAGTAAATGGGTCTCATCACGGTACTTACATAACATTTCATTAGTGGCCCATACACCTTTAGATTTTCTCAATAAGTGACACTAGTTTGTACAGAAATCACTATAGATTCCGTAAATCTAGCCTGTCATCTTAACCGAGCAAGTTGGCTGTGCTGTTAGGGTCGCGCAGCTGTGAGCTTGTTTACGGGAGATAGTGGGTTCCAACCATACTGTCGGCATCCCTAAAGATGTTTTTCGCTGGTTTCTCAGACGGACCGGGTAGGGGGGGGGGGGGGGGAGGAACGTGGCAGCTATTATTGGACCTTTAAGTATTCTTATATATCGGGTAGTTCACCAGCCCCTTATTTTTTCGGAGGTAGGTAACCCAACTAACGCGTATATCATAGTCATCCGAAAAACATTGGTACTTGGTTCTTTATGGCATTTATGACCGATGCACCACGATTCGCGGTAGCTAAGGTGGCTAAAACACGCGTCACTTCGGTTGCATCAGCAAAGCTTCGATTCACAGGCTGGTGCACTTTTCTTTCTTTATTAACGCCATTTAGTTACTGTAATATGGCGACATATCATCCTGTTCCAAAGAGTTAATTTTTATTTGGTCCTGAAAAGAACCGATGTTACGTAACCAGGTTGGACTACGATATGATGGTCTGTAGACAGGAAGCAAGGTGCCCTGGATGTTCAGTGTAACAAGTGTTCGGAATGTGGACCAGCTTGGTTTATGCAGAAGGAAGATTTCAGCACGACGCTCGAAATTTCGAAACGTATTGGTCAGGAAAGCGCTCGTGATAGAGACGTTGTGACTGGACTGTATTCTGCCTCGTTTCCCCATAAATGAGCAACATATCAGCGTACTCGTCACTGGAATGCATCGTGAGTGAATGAATACGTGCTGTGATATGCCCTGGTAGGTGTGAATAAATATTGTGTGTCCGCTAAAATGGTGAACGATCTGCCGATCAAAAATGAAGGAAACATACATTAGGTTGGAATCGAACCACTACATTATACTGGTATTCAGACACTTTGTGTTACCGGCCCTTAACCGACACCGTCACAAAGACAACATACCAGACGCTAGCTAAAGGATTATTACTTACGTATGGCCGTTCAACATCGAAAGTTAATATCCGTGTCAAAGTCATCAATAATGCTTTAGTGTTTATTTAACTTTTTTACCATTACGGAGCACGTGGCATACGTATTAATCTGACCGCACTTTCTCCACAAAATTAGCAACAATTATTCATAAGAATAGCGTGAGGAAATTAATAAGTGCTGTGATGAGAACTGGTAGGCGTGGATTATTATTTGTGTACGTTGGACTCGGGAGACTGTGGATCCGAATACCATACTGGCCGTCCTGAAAATGGTTTTCCTCGATTTCCTGTTTTTACCACCAAGTAAATGCCGATTTTGTTCCCAATCATTCCCTCACTTATCCTTATGGGAAAGACGCAAGATCAGAGCGCACCCCTTAAAAACAATAGCAAATAAACATTGATCGTTATTGTATCCCAGCTAAAATGGAGTACCTCTGTCGTTCAAAATGTTTGCCCCATGCTAGATTCGAACCACTACGCTGCTGATACACGCCCTGCGCTCTAGCACATACATATTGCTTACTAGGAGTTTAAAGCTTAAATATGGCCGTTCCTCTTCGAAAGTTACAGAGTTCATTTAACTCCTTTAGATTACAGAGCACGTGGAATACCATATTAGTTCGATCGTTTTACGGGTACCTGTGTTATTTCGAGGCGCAATAAATCACACGTTTACGGAAGGGTCCTTAGTATTTGACGCGGAATTTTTCATAGTAGTTTTTCCTTCCCTAGGTCCATGGATCAATTTACAGTAATGACAGAATGGTACAGAGAGCGCATTGACCATAAGGGGAAACTTTAAGTTATTTGTTGTTCAGAAAACTAAATTACAAGGATTTTAAAGTTAGACTTGTTATTTGGGCTGCCTATCTCCGCCAAAAACAAGGGGCTGGTGAACCACCCAGTACATAAATGATATTAGTAAAGATCTGGAATAATACAAAAGACTATTTGCGGATAATGTTGTACTGTGATGAGTAGTGAATGAGTTGCAGGAGTGTGAGCGTCTACAAGGGGAGCTATACAATGTTGTGAGATGGTAATGGAGAATGGTATGATGGTAAATGGGATGAGAAGTCAGGTTGAAAGTTTCACAAAGTGTAATATTCCTCTGAGCTTGAAGTACTATGTCGATGGGCTCAAAGTACCTCATAGGTAACACTGTAAATACTTAGGTGTTAATATAAGGAGTGGTTTTCATTGGGGTAATCGTATTAACGAAGTTGTTAAGAAAGGTTATTTTTTGCATGATTATGACGGTATTTAGGGATTGTAGTAAGGATGTAAAGGAAAAGGCGTATACGTCTCTGGTAACTGTGGTTCCAGTATATGGGATCCAGACCAGAACTACTTGATATGAGAAATGAATAGATCAAAAGAAAGCAGCTCGATTTGTTCTGGGTGATTTCCGACAAAGAAGTAATGTTTGTTTTTTGTTCTTTTTGCTAGGGGCTTTACGTCGCTCCGACACAGATAGGTCTTATGGCGACAATGGGAGAGGAAAGGCCTAGGAGTTGGAAGGAAGCGGCCGTGGCCTTAATTAAGATACAGCCCCAGCATTTGCCTGGTGTGAAAATGGGAAACCACGGAAAACCATCTTCAGGGCTGCCGATAGTGGAATTCGAACCTACTATCTCCCGGATGCAAGCTCACAGCCGCGCGCCTCAACGCGTACGGCCAACTCGCCCGGTAGTAATGTGATTAACATGTTGCAAACTTTCGGCTGGAGTAAGGAGACGAGATGCTCCACTATGCAGCATATTTCCAGCTGTCAGTAGAGAGACGGCGTGGAATGACATAAGTATATGAATAAGCTTGAGTGGAGGTTTTAAAAGTAGCATAGATCATAATATATAGATAAAGCTGGAATTGAAGAGGACAAATTGGGGCAAATATTTATTTATAGAACAAGGAGTGAGGGATTGGAATAAGTTATCAAGGGAAATGTTCGATAAATTTCCAAGTTCGTTGAAAAAGCTAGATAAACAATTAAGAGGGAATCTGCCATCTAGGCGACTACCCTAAATGCAGATCATTGATGATTGATTTTCACACCAGGAAAATGCTAGGGCTGTAACTTAGTTAAGGCCACGACTGCTTCCTTCCCACTCCTAGTCCTTTCCTGTCCCATCGTCCCCATAAGACCTATGTGCGTCGGTGTGACGTAAAGCAACTTACCTTTAAAATGTTATTTCATCTTCCAAACTATTTTATACCTTTTATTCGAGCTCATTCGGTCAAATCTCGGTCTCTATCGACCTCCGCGATATTAATGATATTATTCATTTCAAGGCGCATAATAACTCCATACATTTCCCTGTGAAGGACAATCTATCACCTCCGTATAACCTGCGAAGACGACTAAAGAAATGGAGAGTAAAACCTTCTACTCTCCATAACCTAATGCCCATTCACCAGGAATTAATCTGGTACAAGTTTATTGTGCCTGCTGAGTGAATTTTCTTGCCAACAAGTAGAAGTTTCCTTTCTGAAAGTTTCGACTTACTAATAGGCAATCAAATGCACGTCATTGTACGTAATCCGAGTACGTATTTACAGCCTCAGCCAAGCACACACCTTCTCTCTCCTACATTGTTATTCTTTTCAGAAGGAAGACATACTTTTCACTGCCGACACCGCTATTGTAACTTGAGATCGTTCCATTCTGTCTAAATTGTCACTTGTGCGAGTAACGAAGTACTTTGATCTATTCACGAATACAGGAAAACTTCATGTTCCACGAGAGATTCTAGCAAAATGGTTCTGGATAATTTCAGGACGTTAGACTGAGTATAGTTTTTTTTACTATTTGTTTTACTTCGGACCGACACAGAGAGGTATAATGGCGACGATGGGATAGGAAAGGACCAGGAATGGGAAGGAAGCAGCCGTGACCTTATTTAAGGAACAGCCCCAGAATTTGCCTGGTGTGAAATTGGGAAACCACGAAAAACCATCTTCAGGACTGCTGACAGTGGGGTTCGAACCCACTATCTCCCGGATGCAAGCTTACAGCTCCGCGCCCCTAACCATACGGAAAACTCGCCCGGTTCGAGTATAGTTTACTTGAATCCCAGGAATTACTGAGAAATAGGGCCCCGATGTTTATGGCATGTCATATTTTATTTCTTTATGTTATTTCCATGGAAAATATAAATTAAGCATGACTTTATCTACGGTGACTAAAATTATGCAGTCTTACGGGTCATATAAGGACATATTATTGCTCTTTGAACTTTTTGTTTTTTCCTGTAATTTTTCGTGAATTTTCGTGTTTTTGTCATATATTTATGCCGTTTCCTCATATCTGCTTTCATTCGTCTCAAAGACGGGCTTTTTACATCTCCTAAATGTTGTCTGCAATTTCTTACATTATCTTTCTTAGAAATATATATTTATATGAATTAGGAGGTAGGCCATATATAAAGTGACAGAATAGTGAGCCTCAGTTGAACTCTAATTAACTGACGTGTTTCAAATACGACCCAATAACATCTCGCGATCTTGAACGGCCTTTCTCCCGTTACAAGTCAATGTTGTGTGAAAATAAGAGAAAACTTTAAAATATATGTAACTAGCAAATGTACCCGTGCTTCGCTACGGTATTCTACATTGTATACGGATATCGACGTAAATACTGTGCGTGCAGCAAATGAGATTGTTTTAAAATTGCATGTCTCTTAGCCTTATCCGAGAAATAGCAATTGGAGGTCCACATACGTTGTTTCCAATGTAAAGTGAGGGTTGCGGAGTTGTGATGATAACGCCAGGCTCACTTGCCTACTGCCATTCACAATCGAGTTGGCACGTTTACATTATAATTGCAGGCCCCAATGCCTACTGCGCGGTCACAATCGATTTGGGGAGTTTTAGTTACAATGGCAGATCCATTTCCTACTTTCAGACAGGTTACAGTTGAGGAGTTTTTATTATAATACCAGGCAACTTCCCTACCACCAGTCAAAATTGAGTTGTGCAGTTATCATTATAATGACAGTCCCTTTTTACTGCTGCTAGCCAGCTTACTGCCAGTCACACAGAATTAGTGAGTTTCCATGAAAATAGCAGGCCACTATGCCTAATGCTAGTCAAATTTTAGATTGGAACATTTGTTTATAATGGCGAGCACCCTGGCCTAGAGCCAAACACAATAGAGTAGGGGACTTTCGAACAAAACTGCATGATCCCTTGCCTTCTGCATGACAAATCGAAAAGTGAATTATTCATTAAAATGGTAGGCCCTCCTTACTAATGCCAGTTACACAGGAGTTGGAGAAGGACCCCATTCCTACTGCCAGCAGTCAAAGTTGGTGTAGGGAGTACTGATTACAATAGCAGACACATCCTTTCTCGATCGCTACAAATCGACATCAATGAATATATACAGATGGGCATACGAAAGTATATGAATGTTTACAATATTGCAGACCTTCATTTACAAATTAACTGCTGCTAAACGGTACGCCATATCGACAAAGGATTGTACCGTAAGGCGCAGTATTTAGCGATCTAAATGGCTGGTCCTATGACATTTTCTCGCATCTAATCTATTCATGGGTCAGATTGAATCAGAAAAGTTGAATAGGTTGAAATTTGTGTAAGATTATCTTACATTGCATTACTTTTCGGATAATTATGTGACATAGCATTTGGCTCACATATGGGTACTGGGTGGGCCAATGTTCGTGTAGAGTTTGATCATACTATCTTTCCTGTAAGTGATTGAAATGATGCACATGAGAAGAAAAGGTTTAGAAATTAATTTCCATTAAGGCAGGTAGATTTGCATTAAGTTTGGTTGTGTGTATTTTGAGGGAGTGCAAAATCACGGTTTCGGTTTCGTATAAACCCCCAATTAGTTCAGGGATTTAGAAACAATATTTGCCCTAAAACCTTCCCAAAGGATAGGTGGATTCTAAATATGAAGTTTGGTGGAAATATATCCAGTAGTTTTCAAGTTAGAGAAAGACAAACAGACCAAACTAACTAACTAACTAACTAACTAACTAACTAACTAACTAACTAACTAACTAACTAACTAACTAACTAACTAACTAACTAACTAACTAACTAACTAACTAACTAACTAACTAACTAACTAACTAACTAACTAACTAACTAACTAACTAACTAACTAACTAACTAACTAACTAACTAACTAACTAACTAACTAACTAACTAACTAACTAACTAACTAACTAACTAACTAACTAACTAACTAACTAACTAACTAACTAACTAACTAACTAACTAACTAACTAACTAACTAACTAACTAACTAACTAACTAACTAACTAACTAACTAACTAACTAACTAACTAACTAACTAACTAACTAACTAACTAACTAACTAACTAACTAACTAACTAACTAACTAACTAACTAACTAACTAACTAACTAACTAACTAACTAACTAACTAACTAACTAACTAACTAACTAACTAACTAACTAACTAACTAACTAACTAACTAACTAACTAACTAACTAACTAACTAACTAACTAACTAACTAACTAACTAACTAACTAACTAACTAACTAACTAACTAACTAACTAACTAACTAACTAACTAACTAACTAACTAACTAACTAACTAACTAACTAACTAACTAACTAACTAACTAACTAACTAACTAACTAACTAACTAACTAACTAACTAACTAACTAACTAACTAACTAACTAACTAACTAACTAACTAACTAACTAACTAACTAACTAACTAACTAACTAACTAACTAACTAACTAACTAACTAACTAACTAACTAACTAACTAACTAACTAACTAACTAACTAACTAACTAACTAACTAACTAACTAACTAACTAACTAACTAACTAACTAACTAACTAACTAACTAACTAACTAACTAACTAACTAACTAACTAACTAACTAACTAACTAACTAACTAACTAACTAACTAACTAACTAACTAACTAACTAACTAACTAACTAACTAACTAACTAACTAACTAACTAACTAACTAACTAACTAACTAACTAACTAACTAACTAACTAACTAACTAACTAACTAACTAACTAACTAACTAACTAACTAACTAACTAACTAACTAACTAACTAACTAACTAACTAACTAACTAACTAACTAACTAACTAACTAACTAACTAACTAACTAACTAACTAACTAACTAACTAACTAACTAACTAACTAACTAACTAACTAACTAACTAACTAACTAACTAACTAACTAACTAACTAACTAACTAACTAACTAACTAACTAACTAACTAACTAACTAACTAACTAACTAACTAACTAACTAACTAACTAACTAACTAACTAACTAACTAACTAACTAACTAACTAACTAACTAACTAACTAACTAACTAACTAACTAACTAACTAACTAACTAACTAACTAACTAACTAACTAACTAACTAACTAACTAACTAACTAACTAACTAACTAACTAACTAACTAACTAACTAACTAACTAACTAACTAACTAACTAACTAACTAACTAACTAACTAACTAACTAACTAACTAACTAACTAACTAACTAACTAACTAACTAACTAACTAACTAACTAACTAACTAACTAACTAACTAACTAACTAACTAACTAACTAACTAACTAACTAACTAACTAACTAACTAACTAACTAACTAACTAACTAACTAACTAACTAACTAACTAACTAACTAACTAACTAACTAACTAACTAACTAACTAACTAACTAACTAACTAACTAACTAACTAACTAACTAACTAACTAACTAACTAACTAACTAACTAACTAACTAACTAACTAACTAACTAACTAACTAACTAACTAACTAACTAACTAACTAACTAACTAACTAACTAACTAACTAACTAACTAACTAACTAACTAACTAACTAACTAACTAACTAACTAACTAACTAACTAACTAACTAACTAACTAACTAACTAACTAACTAACTAACTAACTAACTAACTAACTAACTAACTAACTAACTAACTAACTAACTAACTAACTAACTAACTAACTAACTAACTAACTAACTAACTAACTAACTAACTAACTAACTAACTAACTAACTAACTAACTAACTAACTAACTAACTAACTAACTAACTAACTAACTAACTAACTAACTAACTAACTAACTAACTAACTAACTAACTAACTAACTAACTAACTAACTAACTAACTAACTAACTAACTAACTAACTAACTAACTAACTAACTAACTAACTAACTAACTAACTAACTAACTAACTAACTAACTAACTAACTAACTAACTAACTAACTAACTAACTAACTAACTAACTAACTAACTAACTAACTAACTAACTAACTAACTAACTAACTAACACCAAGGAAACCTACCCTTGGACAGATGGATGCTATATATAAAATTTGGTTCAAATATCTTGTTAGTTTTCAAATTTGTAAGAAGTACGCTTTACACGCACCCGCTCTTGCGTTAAGTCCGCTGGGATTTGTACCGAAAAACGGTCCGTTAATGATATCTCCCTTACTAAATCCTGTTATCGAAATGATGCACATGAGAAAAAAGGTTTAGAAATTAATTTTCATTAAGGCAGGTTGATTTCCATTAAGTTCGGTTGTGTACACTTTGAGGGAGTGCAAAATCACGGTTTCGGTTTCATAAAAATCCCCACTCAGTTCAGGGATTTAGAAACGATATTTGCGCTAAAACCTACCCAAGGAGAGGTGGATTCTAAATGTGAAGTTTGGTGGAAATATATATTTAGTAGTTTTCAAGTTATAGAAGGACAGACAAACAGATAAACAGACAAAGACACTAACAGACAAACAAACAGACAAACAGACACCAAAGCTAAAAATGATGCAGATGGTCATTATTACACCTTAAAAGGATAACTGTACGGAAATTTCGCCAAAATTATCAATGTACAGACACACAGTCGTTACGATTTTATTTTTAGCGCTAAAACCTACCCAAGGACAGGTGGATTCTAAATATGAAGTTTGGTGGAAATATATCCAGTAGTTTTCAAGTTATAGGACAGAAAAACAGACAAACAGACAAACAAACATACAAACAGACACCAAAGCTAAAAATGATGCAGATGGTCATTATTACACCTGAAACGGATAACAGTACGGAAATTTCGCCAAAATAATCAATGTACAGACACACGGTCGTTACGATTTTATTTATATAGATGACAGATAAGCATGAGCACGTTGAAAAGTGCAGACTTCCACATCGAGATTCATATCTCCTAAACAGTTTACGATATTAAGAAACGGTTTGCCCCATCAGACGCCTCATTTATCGCTCTACATGTTTGTTTCTAAACCATTTCCTGGTATCTCCCATATTAAGGGGGTAAATTGATTTCAAAGTTTGAATAGGGTGAACTTTGGGTGCATTTTTAACATTTTACATTACATTTTGCCTACTTATGTATAAGCTAGCATCATGAAATTTGGTACACATATGTCCCTTGATCGTGCCAATGTGCACACACAACGTGATGATCCTATCATTCTTATAAGTGTGTCAAACAATAAACTATACTTGTAAAAATCACCAAATTTACGAACAATCCAGAAATACGGCCAAATTTAACGTATAAGGGAGAGAGATACGACAAAATGTCACAGGACCAAAGTTGTAGATCACTCCGAATTGAAGGGACATTGTGCCATCCGTTTTGTGATACGACTTACCGTTTAGCCAAAAAATAGCTCAAAAGGAATGTCTGCACAGTCATTAAAATTGCCTCAATATTTCGATATCTTTGGGGGTAAAAAGTGAAAAATTTGAACATCTTGGAATTTTTCCGTCGGTTAGGGACCAAAAGCTATAATTTCACCAAATTTCAATTGTCTATCTCGTGTCGCAGGTTGTGCCGCCATCTTGATTTGGGGGGATGGGGGATAAAAATGAGGAAATTCCCGAAAATTTTTAAGCCCACGAAACCTATAGGTTTTCGTTTTGGATATACTATACGACTGTGTTCTTATGCTGAGCCCAAAATTTGAGCCCCCCCAGCGTGCCCCCTTCAGGGAATTTTGAGAATTTGCGATTTTTCTAGGGATCCTGGGGTCATCAGTTTCCCTCGTACCAGGTTTCAAAGTTCTGAGATTTCTGGAAGTGCCTCATTAATTCACGTCTTTTTTCATTTTTAAATATTTATATATACATCGCTCCAGCCCGACTTGCTTTTATATATATAGATGACGGATAAGCATGAGCACGTTGAAAAGTGCAGACTTCCACTTCGAGATTCATATCTCCTAAACGGTTTATGATATTAAGAAACGGTTTGCGCCATCAGACGCCTCATTTATCGCTCTACATGTTTGTTTCTAAACCATTTCCCCATATCTCGTATATTAAGGGGGTAAATTGAGTTCAAAGTTTGAATAGGGTGAAATTTGGGTGCATTTTTAACATTTTACATTACATTTTGCCTACTTATGTATAAGCTAGAATCACGAAATTTGGTACACATATGTCCCTTGATCGTGCCAATGTGCGCACACAACGTGATGATCCTATCATTCTTATAAGTGTGTCAAACAATCAAATATACTTATAAAAATCACCAAATTTACGAACAATCCAGAAATACGGCCAAATTTAACATATAAGGGAGAGAGATACGACAAAATGTCACAGGACCAAAGTTGTAGATCACTCCGAATTGAAGGGACATTGTGCCATCCGTTTTGTGATACGACTTACCGTTTAGCCAAAAAATAGCTCAAAAGGAATGTCTGCACAGTCATTAAAATTGCCTCAATATTTCGATATCTTTGGGGGTAAAAAGTGAAAAATTTGAACATCTTGGAATTTTCCCGTCGGTTAGGGACCAAAAGCTATAAATTCACCAAATTTCAATTGTCTACCTCGTCTCGCAGGTTGTGCCGCCATCTTGATTTGGGGGGATGGGGGATAAAAATGAGGAAATTCCCGAAAATTTTTAAGCCCACGAAACCTATAGGTTATCGTTTTGGATATACTATACGACTGTGTTCTTATGCTGAGCCCAAAATTTGAGCCCCCCAGCGTGCCCCCTTCAGGGAATTTTGAGAATTTGCGATTTTTCTAGGGATCCTGGGGTCATCAGTTTCCCTCGTACCAAGTTTCAAAGTTCTGAGATTTCTGGAAGTGCCTCATTAATTCACGTCTTTTTTCATTTTTAAATATTTATATATACATCGCTCCAGCCCGACTTGCTTTTATATATATAGATGACGGATAAGCATGAGCACGTTGAAAAGTGCAGACTTCCACTTCGAGATTCATATCTCCTAAACGGTTTATGATATTAAGAAACGGTTTGCGCCATCAGACGCCTCATTTATCGCTCTACATGTTTGTTTCTAAACCATTTCCCCATATCTCGTATATTAAGGGGGTAAATTGAGTTCAAATTTTGAATAGGGTGAAATTTGGGTGCATTTTTAACATTTTACATTACATTTTGCCTACTTATGTATAAGCTAGAATCACGAAATTTGGTACACATATGTCCCTTGATCGTGCCAATGTGCGCACACAACGTGATGATCCTATCATTCTTATAAGTGTGTCAAACAATAAAAGATACTTGTAAAAATCACCAAATTTACGAACAATCCAGAAATACGGCCAAATTTAACGTATAAGGGAGAGAGATACGACAAAATGTCACAGGACCAAAGTTGTAGATCACTCCGAATTGAAGGGACATTGTGCCATCCGTTTTGTGATACGACTTACCGTTTAGCCAAAAAATAGCTCAAAAGGAATGTCTGCACAGTCATTAAAATTGCCTCAATATTTCGATATCTTTGGGGGTAAAAAGTGAAAAATTTGAACATCTTGGAATTTTCCCGTCGGTTAGGGACCAAAAGCTATAATTTCACCAAATTTCAATTGTCTACCTCGTCTCGCAGGTTGTGCCGCCATCTTGATTTGGGGGGATGGGGGATAAAAATGAGGAAATTCCCGAAAATTTTTAAGCCCACGAAACCTATAGGTTATCGTTTTGGATATACTATACGACTGTGTTCTTATGCTGAGCCCAAAATTTGAGCCCCCCAGCGTGCCCCCTTCAGGGAATTTTGAGAATTTGCGATTTTTCTAGGGATCCTGGGGTCATCAGTTTCCCTCGTACCAAGTTTCAAAGTTCTGAGATTTCTGGAAGTGCCTCATTAATTCACGTCTTTTTTCATTTTTAAATATTTATATATACATCGCTCCAGCCCGACTTGCTTTTATATATATAGATGACGGATAAGCATGAGCACGTTGAAAAGTGCAGACTTCCACTTCGAGATTCATATCTCCTAAACGGTTTATGATATTAAGAAACGGTTTGCGCCATCAGACGCCACATTTATCGCTCTACATGTTTGTTTCTAAACCATTTCCCCATATCTCGTATATTAAGGGGGTAAATTGAGTTCAAAGTTTGAATAGGGTGAAATTTGGGTGCATTTTTAACATTTTACATTACATTTTGCCTACTTATGTATAAGCTAGAATCACGAAATTTGGTACACATATGTCCCTTGATCGTGCCAATGTGCGCACACAACGTGATGATCCTATCATTCTTATAAGTGTGTCAAACAATAAAATATACTTGTAAAAATCACCAAATTTACGAACAATCCAGAAATACGGCCAAATTTAACGTATAAGGGAGAGAGATACGACAAAATGTCACAGGACCAAAGTTGTAGATCACTCCGAATTGAAGGGACATTGTGCCATCCGTTTTGTGATACGACTTACCGTTTAGCCAAAAAATAGCTCAAAAGGAATGTCTGCACAGTCATTAAAATTGCCTCAATATTTCGATATCTTTGGGGGTAAAAAGTGAAAAATTTGAACATCTTGGAATTTTCCCGTCGGTTAGGGACCAAAAGCTATAAATTCACCAAATTTCAATTGTCTACCTCGTCTCGCAGTTTGTGCCGCCATCTTGATTTGGGGGGATGGGGGATAAAAATGAGGAAATTCCCGAAAATTTTTAAGCCCACGAAACCTATAGGTTATCGTTTTGGATATACTATACGACTGTGTTCTTATGCTGAGCCCAAAATTTGAGCCCCCCAGCGTGCCCCCTTCAGGGAATTTTGAGAATTTGCGATTTTTCTAGGGATCCTGGGGTCATCAGTTTCCCTCGTACCAAGTTTCAAAGTTCTGAGATTTCTGGAAGTGCCTCATTAATTCACGTCTTTTTTCATTTTTAAATATTTATATATACATCGCTCCAGCCCGACTTGCTTTTATATATATAGATGACGGATAAGCATGAGCACGTTGAAAAGTGCAGACTTCCACTTCGAGATTCATATCTCCTAAACGGTTTATGATATTAAGAAACGGTTTGCGCCATCAGACGCCTCATTTATCGCTCTACATGTTTGTTTCTAAACCATTTCCCCATATCTCGTATATTAAGGGGGTAAATTGAGTTCAAATTTTGAATAGGGTGAAATTTGGGTGCATTTTTAACATTTTACATTACATTTTGCCTACTTATGTATAAGCTAGAATCACGAAATTTGGTACACATATGTCCCTTGATCGTGCCAATGTGCGCACACAACGTGATGATCCTATCATTCTTATAAGTGTGTCAAACAATAAAATATACTTGTAAAAATCACCAAATTTACGAACAATCCAGAAATACGGCCAAATTTAACGTATAAGGGAGAGAGATACGACAAAATGTCACAGGACCAAAGTTGTAGATCACTCCGAATTGAAGGGACATTGTGCCATCCGTTTTGTGATACGACTTACCGTTTAGCCAAAAAATAGCTCAAAAGGAATGTCTGCACAGTCATTAAAATTGCCTCAATATTTCGATATCTTTGGGGGTAAAAAGTGAAAAATTTGAACATCTTGGAATTTTCCCGTCGGTTAGGGACCAAAAGCTATAAATTCACCAAATTTCAATTGTCTACCTCGTCTCGCAGGTTGTGCCGCCATCTTGATTTGGGGGGATGGGGGATAAAAATGAGGAAATTCCCGAAAATTTTTAAGCCCACGAAACCTATAGGTTATCGTTTTGGATATACTATACGACTGTGTTCTTATGCTGAGCCCAAAATTTGAGCCCCCCAGCGTGCCCCCTTCAGGGAATTTTGAGAATTTGCGATTTTTCTAGGGATCCTGGGGTCATCAGTTTCCCTCGTACCAAGTTTCAAAGTTCTGAGATTTCTGGAAGTGCCTCATTAATTCACGTCTTTTTTCATTTTTAAATATTTATATATACATCGCTCCAGCCCGACTTGCTTTTATATATATAGATGACGGATAAGCATGAGCACGTTGAAAAGTGCAGACTTCCACTTCGAGATTCATATCTCCTAAACGGTTTATGATATTAAGAAACGGTTTGCGCCATCAGACGCCTCATTTATCGCTCTACATGTTTGTTTCTAAACCATTTCCCCATATCTCGTATATTAAGGGGGTAAATTGAGTTCAAATTTTGAATAGGGTGAAATTTGGGTGCATTTTTAACATTTTACATTACATTTTGCCTACTTATGTATAAGCTAGAATCACGAAATTTGGTACACATATGTCCCTTGATCGTGCCAATGTGCGCACACAACGTGATGATCCTATCATTCTTATAAGTGTGTCAAACAATAAAAGATACTTGTAAAAATCACCAAATTTACGAACAATCCAGAAATACGGCCAAATTTAACGTATAAGGGAGAGAGATACGACAAAATGTCACAGGACCAAAGTTGTAGATCACTCCGAATTGAAGGGACATTGTGCCATCCGTTTTGTGATACGACTTACCGTTTAGCCAAAAAATAGCTCAAAAGGAATGTCTGCACAGTCATTAAAATTGCCTCAATATTTCGATATCTTTGGGGGTAAAAAGTGAAAAATTTGAACATCTTGGAATTTTCCCGTCGGTTAGGGACCAAAAGCTATAAATTCACCAAATTTCAATTGTCTACCTCGTCTCGCAGGTTGTGCCGCCATCTTGATTTGGGGGGATGGGGGATAAAAATGAGGAAATTCCCGAAAATTTTTAAGCCCACGAAACCTATAGGTTATCGTTTTGGATATACTATACGACTGTGTTCTTATGCTGAGCCCAAAATTTGAGCCCCCCAGCGTGCCCCCTTCAGGGAATTTTGAGAATTTGCGATTTTTCTAGGGATCCTGGGGTCATCAGTTTCCCTCGTACCAAGTTTCAAAGTTCTGAGATTTCTGGAAGTGCCTCATTAATTCACGTCTTTTTTCATTTTTAAATATTTATATATACATCGCTCCAGCCCGACTTGCTTTTATATATATAGATGACGGATAAGCATGAGCACGTTGAAAAGTGCAGACTTCCACTTCGAGATTCATATCTCCTAAACGGTTTATGATATTAAGAAACGGTTTGCGCCATCAGACGCCTCATTTATCGCTCTACATGTTTGTTTCTAAACCATTTCCCCATATCTCGTATATTAAGGGGGTAAATTGAGTTCAAATTTAGAATAGGGTGAAATTTGGGTGCATTTTTAACATTTTACATTACATTTTGCCTACTTATGTATAAGCTAGAATCACGAAATTTGGTACACATATGTCCCTTGATCGTGCCAATGTGCGCACACAACGTGATGATCCTATCATTCTTATAAGTGTGTCAAACAATAAAATATACTTGTAAAAATCACCAAATTTACGAACAATCCAGAAATACGGCCAAATTTAACGTATAAGGGAGAGAGATACGACAAAATGTCACAGGACCAAAGTTGTAGATCACTCCGAATTGAAGGGACATTGTGCCATCCGTTTTGTGATACGACTTACCGTTTAGCCAAAAAATAGCTCAAAAGGAATGTCTGCACAGTCATTAAAATTGCCTCAATATTTCGATATCTTTGGGGGTAAAAAGTGAAAAATTTGAACATCTTGGAATTTTCCCGTCGGTTAGGGACCAAAAGCTATAAATTCACCAAATTTCAATTGTCTACCTCGTCTCGCAGGTTGTGCCGCCATCTTGATTTGGGGGGATGGGGGATAAAAATGAGGAAATTCCCGAAAATTTTTAAGCCCACGAAACCTATAGGTTATCGTTTTGGATATACTATACGACTGTGTTCTTATGCTGAGCCCAAAATTTGAGCCCCCCAGCGTGCCCCCTTCAGGGAATTTTGAGAATTTGCGATTTTTCTAGGGATCCTGGGGTCATCAGTTTCCCTCGTACCAAGTTTCAAAGTTCTGAGATTTCTGGAAGTGCCTCATTAATTCACGTCTTTTTTCATTTTTAAATATTTATATATACATCGCTCCAGCCCGACTTGCTTTTATATATATAGATGACGGATAAGCATGAGCACGTTGAAAAGTGCAGACTTCCACTTCGAGATTCATATCTCCTAAACGGTTTATGATATTAAGAAACGGTTTGCGCCATCAGACGCCTCATTTATCGCTCTACATGTTTGTTTCTAAACCATTTCCCCATATCTCGTATATTAAGGGGGTAAATTGAGTTCAAATTTTGAATAGGGTGAAATTTGGGTGCATTTTTAACATTTTACATTACATTTTGCCTACTTATGTATAAGCTAGAATCACGAAATTTGGTACACATATGTCCCTTGATCGTGCCAATGTGCGCACACAACGTGATGATCCTATCATTCTTATAAGTGTGTCAAACAATAAAATATACTTGTAAAAATCACCAAATTTACGAACAATCCAGAAATACGGCCAAATTTAACGTATAAGGGAGAGAGATACGACAAAATGTCACAGGACCAAAGTTGTAGATCACTCCGAATTGAAGGGACATTGTGCCATCCGTTTTGTGATACGACTTACCGTTTAGCCAAAAAATAGCTCAAAAGGAATGTCTGCACAGTCATTAAAATTGCCTCAATATTTCGATATCGTTGGGGGTAAAAAGTGAAAAATTTGAACATCTTGGAATTTTCCCGTCGGTTAGGGACCAAAAGCTATAAATTCACCAAATTTCAATTGTCTACCTCGTCTCGCAGGTTGTGCCGCCATCTTGATTTGGGGGGATGGGGGATAAAAATGAGGAAATTCCCGAAAATTTTTAAGCCCACGAAACCTATAGGTTATCGTTTTGGATATACTATACGACTGTGTTCTTATGCTGAGCCCAAAATTTGAGCCCCCCAGCGTGCCCCCTTCAGGGAATTTTGAGAATTTGCGATTTTTCTAGGGATCCTGGGGTCATCAGTTTCCCTCGTACCAAGTTTCAAAGTTCTGAGATTTCTGGAAGTGCCTCATTAATTCACGTCTTTTTTCATTTTTAAATATTTATATATACATCGCTCCAGCCCGACTTGCTTTTATATATATAGATGACGGATAAGCATGAGCACGTTGAAAAGTGCAGACTTCCACTTCGAGATTCATATCTCCTAAACGGTTTATGATATTAAGAAACGGTTTGCGCCATCAGACGCCTCATTTATCGCTCTACATGTTTGTTTCTAAACCATTTCCCCATATCTCGTATATTAAGGGGGTAAATTGAGTTCAAATTTTGAATAGGGTGAAATTTGGGTGCATTTTTAACATTTTACATTACATTTTGCCTACTTATGTATAAGCTAGAATCACGAAATTTGGTACACATATGTCCCTTGATCGTGCCAATGTGCGCACACAACGTGATGATCCTATCATTCTTATAAGTGTGTCAAACAATAAAATATACTTGTAAAAATCACCAAATTTACGAACAATCCAGAAATACGGCCAAATTTAACGTATAAGGGAGAGAGATACGACAAAATGTCACAGGACCAAAGTTGTAGATCACTCCGAATTGAAGGGACATTGTGCCATCCGTTTTGTGATACGACTTACCGTTTAGCCAAAAAATAGCTCAAAAGGAATGTCTGCACAGTCATTAAAATTGCCTCAATATTTCGATATCTTTGGGGGTAAAAAGTGAAAAATTTGAACATCTTGGAATTTTCCCGTCGGTTAGGGACCAAAAGCTATAAATTCACCAAATTTCAATTGTCTACCTCGTCTCGCAGGTTGTGCCGCCATCTTGATTTGGGGGGATGGGGGATAAAAATGAGGAAATTCCCGAAAATTTTTAAGCCCACGAAACCTATAGGTTATCGTTTTGGATATACTATACGACTGTGTTCTTATGCTGAGCCCAAAATTTGAGCCCCCCAGCGTGCCCCCTTCAGGGAATTTTGAGAATTTGCGATTTTTCTAGGGATCCTGGGGTCATCAGTTTCCCTCGTACCAAGTTTCAAAGTTCTGAGATTTCTGGAAGTGCCTCATTAATTCACGTCTTTTTTCATTTTTAAATATTTATATATACATCGCTCCAGCCCGACTTGCTTTTATATATATAGAAGATGACGGATAAGCATGAGCACGTTGAAAAGTGCAGACTTCCACTTCGAGATTCATATCTCCTAAACGGTTTATGATATTAAGAAACGGTTTGCGCCATCAGACGCCTCATTTATCGCTCTACATGTTTGTTTCTAAACCATTTCCCCATATCTCGTATATTAAGGGGGTAAATTGAGTTCAAATTTAGAATAGGGTGAAATTTGGGTGCATTTTTAACATTTTACATTACATTTTGCCTACTTATGTATAAGCTAGAATCACGAAATTTGGTACACATATGTCCCTTGATCGTGCCAATGTGCGCACACAACGTGATGATCCTATCATTCTTATAAGTGTGTCAAACAATAAAATATACTTGTAAAAATCACCAAATTTACGAACAATCCAGAAATACGGCCAAATTTAACGTATAAGGGAGAGAGATACGACAAAATGTCACAGGACCAAAGTTGTAGATCACTCCGAATTGAAGGGACATTGTGCCATCCGTTTTGTGATACGACTTACCGTTTAGCCAAAAAATAGCTCAAAAGGAATGTCTGCACAGTCATTAAAATTGCCTCAATATTTCGATATCTTTGGGGGTAAAAAGTGAAAAATTTGAACATCTTGGAATTTTCCCGTCGGTTAGGGACCAAAAGCTATAATTTCACCAAATTTCAATTGTCTACCTCGTCTCGCAGGTTGTGCCGCCATCTTGATTTGTGGGGATGGGGGATAAAAATGAGGAAATTCCCGAAAATTTTTAAGCCCACGAAACCTATAGGTTATCGTTTTGGATATACTATACGACTGTGTTCTTATGCTGAGCCCAAAATTTGAGCCCCCCAGCGTGCCCCCTTCAGGGAATTTTGAGAATTTGCGATTTTTCTAGGGATCCTGGGGTCATCAGTTTCCCTCGTACCAAGTTTCAAAGTTCTGAGATTTCTGGAAGTGCCTCATTAATTCACGTCTTTTTTCATTTTTAAATATTTATATATACATCGCTCCAGCCCGACTTGCTTTTATATATATAGATGACGGATAAGCATGAGCACGTTGAAAAGTGCAGACTTCCACTTCGAGATTCATATCTCCTAAACGGTTTATGATATTAAGAAACGGTTTGCGCCATCAGACGCCTCATTTATCGCTCTACATGTTTGTTTCTAAACCATTTCCCCATATCTCGTATATTAAGGGGGTAAATTGAGTTCAAAGTTTGAATAGGGTGAAATAGGGTGCATTTTTAACATTTTACATTACATTTTGCCTACTTATGTATAAGCTAGAATCATGAAATTTGGTACACATATGTCCCTTAATCATGCCAATGTGCGCACGCAACGTGATGATCCTATCATTCTTATAAGTGTGTCAAACAATCAAATATACTTGTAAAAATCACCAAATTTACGAACAATCCAGAAATACGGCCAAATTTAACGTATAAGGGAGAGAGATACGACAAAATGTCACAGGACCAAAGTTGTAGATCACTCCGAATTGAAGGGACATTGTGCCATCCGTTTTGTGATACGACTTACCGTTTAGCCAAAAAATAGCTCAAAAGGAATGTCTGCACAGTCATTAAAATTGCCTCAATATTTCGATATCTTTGGGGGTAAAAAGTGAAAAATTTGAACATCTTGGAATTTTCCCGTCGGTTAGGGACCAAAAGCTATAAATTCACCAAATTTCAATTGTCTACCTCGTCTCGCAGGTTGTGCCGCCATCTTGATTTGGGGGGATGGGGGATAAAAATGAGGAAATTCCCGAAAATTTTTAAGCCCACGAAACCTATAGGTTATCGTTTTGGATATACTATACGACTGTGTTCTTATGCTGAGCCCAAAATTTGAGCCCCCCCAGCGTGCCCCCTTCAGGGAATTTTGAGAATTTGCGATTTTTCTAGGGATCCTGGGGTCATCAGTTTCCCTCGTACCAAGTTTCAAAGTTCTGAGATTTCTGGAAGTGCCTCATTAATTCACGTCTTTTTTCATTTTTAAATATTTATATATACATCGCTCCAGCCCGACTTGCTTTTATATATATAGATGACGGATAAGCATGAGCACGTTGAAAAGTGCAGACTTCCACTTCGAGATTCATATCTCCTAAACGGTTTATGATATTAAGAAACGGTTTGCGCCATCAGACGCCTCATTTATCGCTCTACATGTTTGTTTCTAAACCATTTCCCCATATCTCGTATATTAAGGGGGTAAATTGAGTTCAAATTTTGAATAGGGTGAAATTTGGGTGCATTTTTAACATTTTACATTACATTTTGCCTACTTATGTATAAGCTAGAATCACGAAATTTGGTACACATATGTCCCTTGATCGTGCCAATGTGCGCACACAACGTGATGATCCTATCATTCTTATAAGTGTGTCAAACAATAAAATATACTTGTAAAAATCACCAAATTTACGAACAATCCAGAAATACGGCCAAATTTAACGTATAAGGGAGAGAGATACGACAAAATGTCACAGGACCAAAGTTGTAGATCACTCCGAATTGAAGGGACATTGTGCCATCCGTTTTGTGATACGACTTACCGTTTAGCCAAAAAATAGCTCAAAAGGAATGTCTGCACAGTCATTAAAATTGCCTCAATATTTCGATATCTTTGGGGGTAAAAAGTGAAAAATTTGAACATCTTGGAATTTTCCCGTCGGTTAGGGACCAAAAGCTATAAATTCACCAAATTTCAATTGTCTACCTCGTCTCGCAGGTTGTGCCGCCATCTTGATTTGGGGGGATGGGGGATAAAAATGAGGAAATTCCCGAAAATTTTTAAGCCCACGAAACCTATAGGTTATCGTTTTGGATATACTATACGACTGTGTTCTTATGCTGAGCCCAAAATTTGAGCCCCCCAGCGTGCCCCCTTCAGGGAATTTTGAGAATTTGCGATTTTTCTAGGGATCCTGGGGTCATCAGTTTCCCTCGTACCAAGTTTCAAAGTTCTGAGATTTCTGGAAGTGCCTCATTAATTCACGTCTTTTTTCATTTTTAAATATTTATATATACATCGCTCCAGCCCGACTTGCTTTTATATATATAGATGACGGATAAGCATGAGCACGTTGAAAAGTGCAGACTTCCACTTCGAGATTCATATCTCCTAAACGGTTTATGATATTAAGAAACGGTTTGCGCCATCAGACGCCTCATTTATCGCTCTACATGTTTGTTTCTAAACCATTTCCCCATATCTCGTATATTAAGGGGGTAAATTGAGTTCAAATTTTGAATAGGGTGAAATTTGGGTGCATTTTTAACATTTTACATTACATTTTGCCTACTTATGTATAAGCTAGAATCACGAAATTTGGTACACATATGTCCCTTGATCGTGCCAATGTGCGCACACAACGTGATGATCCTATCATTCTTATAAGTGTGTCAAACAATAAAATATACTTGTAAAAATCACCAAATTTACGAACAATCCAGAAATACGGCCAAATTTAACGTATAAGGGAGAGAGATACGACAAAATGTCACAGGACCTAAGTTGTAGATCACTCCGAATTGAAGGGACATTGTGCCATCCGTTTTGTGATACGACTTACCGTTTAGCCAAAAAATAGCTCAAAAGGAATGTCTGCACAGTCATTAAAATTGCCTCAATATTTCGATATCTTTGGGGGTAAAAAGTGAAAAATTTGAACATCTTGGAATTTTCCCGTCGGTTAGGGACCAAAAGCTATAAATTCACCAAATTTCAATTGTCTACCTCGTCTCGCAGGTTGTGCCGCCATCTTGATTTGGGGGGATGGGGGATAAAAATGAGGAAATTCCCGAAAATTTTTAAGCCCACGAAACCTATAGGTTATCGTTTTGGATATACTATACGACTGTGTTCTTATGCTGAGCCCAAAATTTGAGCCCCCCAGCGTGCCCCCTTCAGGGAATTTTGAGAATTTGCGATTTTTCTAGGGATCCTGGGGTCATCAGTTTCCCTCGTACCAAGTTTCAAAGTTCTGAGATTTCTGGAAGTGCCTCATTAATTCACGTCTTTTTTCATTTTTAAATATTTATATATACATCGCTCCAGCCCGACTTGCTTTTATATATATAGATGACTGATAAGCATGAGCACGTTGAAAAGTGCAGACTTCCACTTCGAGATTCATATCTCCTAAACGGTTTATGATATTAAGAAACGGTTTGCGCCATCAGACGCCTCATTTATCGCTCTACATGTTTGTTTCTAAACCATTTCCCCATATCTCGTATATTAAGGGGGTAAATTGAGTTCAAATTTTGAATAGGGTGAAATTTGGGTGCATTTTTAACATTTTACATTACATTTTGCCTACTTATGTATAAGCTAGAATCACGAAATTTGGTACACATATGTCCCTTGATCGTGCCAATGTGCGCACACAACGTGATGATCCTATCATTCTTATAAGTGTGTCAAACAATAAAATATACTTGTAAAAATCACCAAATTTACGAACAATCCAGAAATACGGCCAAATTTAACGTATAAGGGAGAGAGATACGACAAAATGTCACAGGACCAAAGTTGTAGATCACTCCGAATTGAAGGGACATTGTGCCATCCGTTTTGTGATACGACTTACCGTTTAGCCAAAAAATAGCTCAAAAGGAATGTCTGCACAGTCATTAAAATTGCCTCAATATTTCGATATCTTTGGGGGTAAAAAGTGAAAAATTTGAACATCTTGGAATTTTCCCGTCGGTTAGGGACCAAAAGCTATAATTTCACCAAATTTCAATTGTCTACCTCGTCTCGCAGGTTGTGCCGCCATCTTGATTTGGGGGGATGGGGGATAAAAATGAGGAAATTCCCGAAAATTTTTAAGCCCACGAAACCTATAGGTTATCGTTTTGGATATACTATACGACTGTGTTCTTATGCTGAGCCCAAAATTTGAGCCCCCCAGCGTGCCCCCTTCAGGGAATTTTGAGAATTTGCGATTTTTCTAGGGATCCTGGGGTCATCAGTTTCCCTCGTACCAAGTTTCAAAGTTCTGAGATTTCTGGAAGTGCCTCATTAATTCACGTCTTTTTTCATTTTTAAATATTTATATATACATCGCTCCAGCCCGACTTGCTTTTATATATTTAGATGACGGATAAGCATGAGCACGTTGAAAAGTGCAGACTTCCACTTCGAGATTCATATCTCCTAAACGGTTTATGATATTAAGAAACGGTTTGCGCCATCAGACGCCTCATTTATCGCTCTACATGTTTGTTTCTAAACCATTTCCCCATATCTCGTATATTAAGGGGGTAAATTGAGTTCAAAGTTTGAATAGGGTGAAATAGGGTGCATTTTTAACATTTTACATTACATTTTGCCTACTTATGTATAAGCTAGAATCATGAAATTTGGTACACATATGTCCCTTAATCATGCCAATGTGCGCACGCAACGTGATGATCCTATCATTCTTATAAGTGTGTCAAACAATCAAATATACTTGTAAAAATCACCAAATTTACGAACAATCCAGAAATACGGCCAAATTTAACGTATAAGGGAGAGAGATACGACAAAATGTCACAGGACCAAAGTTGTAGATCACTCCGAATTGAAGGGACATTGTGCCATCCGTTTTGTGATACGACTTACCGTTTAGCCAAAAAATAGCTCAAAAGGAATGTCTGCACAGTCATTAAAATTGCCTCAATATTTCGATATCTTTGGGGGTAAAAAGTGAAAAATTTGAACATCTTGGAATTTTCCCGTCGGTTAGGGACCAAAAGCTATAAATTCACCAAATTTCAATTGTCTACCTCGTCTCGCAGGTTGTGCCGCCATCTTGATTTGGGGGGATGGGGGATAAAAATGAGGAAATTCCCGAAAATTTTTAAGCCCACGAAACCTATAGGTTATCGTTTTGGATATACTATACGACTGTGTTCTTATGCTGAGCCCAAAATTTGAGCCCCCCAGCGTGCCCCCTTCAGGGAATTTTGAGAATTTGCGATTTTTCTAGGGATCCTGGGGTCATCAATTTCCCTCGTACCAAGTTTCAAAGTTCTGAGATTTCTGGAAGTGCCTCATTAATTCACGTCTTTTTTCATTTTTAAATATTTATATATACATCGCTCCAGCCCGACTTGCTTTTATATATATAGATGACGGATAAGCATGAGCACGTTGAAAAGTGCAGACTTCCACTTCGAGATTCATATCTCCTAAACGGTTTATGATATTAAGAAACGGTTTGCGCCATCAGACGCCTCATTTATCGCTCTACATGTTTGTTTCTAAACCATTTCCCCATATCTCGTATATTAAGGGGGTAAATTGAGTTCAAATTTTGAATAGGGTGAAATTTGGGTGCATTTTTAACATTTTACATTACATTTTGCCTACTTATGTATAAGCTAGAATCACGAAATTTGGTACACATATGTCCCTTGATCGTGCCAATGTGCGCACACAACGTGATGATCCTATCATTCTTATAAGTGTGTCAAACAATAAAAGATACTTGTAAAAATCACCAAATTTACGAACAATCCAGAAATACGGCCAAATTTAACGTATAAGGGAGAGAGATACGACAAAATGTCACAGGACCAAAGTTGTAGATCACTCCGAATTGAAGGGACATTGTGCCATCCGTTTTGTGATACGACTTACCGTTTAGCCAAAAAATAGCTCAAAAGGAATGTCTGCACAGTCATTAAAATTGCCTCAATATTTCGATATCCTTGGGGGTAAAAAGTGAAAAATTTGAACATCTTGGAATTTTCCCGTCGGTTAGGGACCAAAAGCTATAATTTCACCAAATTTCAATTGTCTACCTCGTCTCGCAGGTTGTGCCGCCATCTTGATTTGGGGGGATGGGGGATAAAAATGAGGAAATTCCCGAAAATTTTTAAGCCCACGAAACCTATAGGTTATCGTTTTGGATATACTATACGACTGTGTTCTTATGCTGAGCCCAAAATTTGAGCCCCCCAGCGTGCCCCCTTCAGGGAATTTTGAGAATTTGCGATTTTTCTAGGGATCCTGGGGTCATCAGTTTCCCTCGTACCAAGTTTCAAAGTTCTGAGATTTCTGGAAGTGCCTCATTAATTCACGTCTTTTTTCATTTTTAAATATTTATATATACTTCGCTCCAGCCCGACTTGCTTTTATATATATAGATGACGGATAAGCATGAGCACGTTGAAAAGTGCAGACTTCCACTTCGAGATTCATATCTCCTAAACGGTTTATGATATTAAGAAACGGTTTGCGCCATCAGACGCCTCATTTATCGCTCTACATGTTTGTTTCTAAACCATTTCCCCATATCTCGTATATTAAGGGGGTAAATTGAGTTCAAATTTTGAATAGGGTGAAATTTGGGTGCATTTTTAACATTTTACATTACATTTTGCCTACTTATGTATAAGCTAGAATCACGAAATTTGGTACACATATGTCCCTTGATCGTGCCAATGTGCGCACACAACGTGATGATCCTATCATTCTTATAAGTGTGTCAAACAATAAAATATACTTGTAAAAATCACCAAATTTACGAACAATCCAGAAATACGGCCAAATTTAACGTATAAGGGAGAGAGATACGACAAAATGTCACAGGACCAAAGTTGTAGATCACTCCGAATTGAAGGGACATTGTGCCATCCGTTTTGTGATACGACTTACCGTTTAGCCAAAAAATAGCTCAAAAGGAATGTCTGCACAGTCATTAAAATTGCCTCAATATTTCGATATCTTTGGGGGTAAAAAGTGAAAAATTTGAACATCTTGGAATTTTCCCGTCGGTTAGGGACCAAAAGCTATAAATTCACCAAATTTCAATTGTCTACCTCGTCTCGCAGGTTGTGCCGCCATCTTGATTTGGGGGGATGGGGGATAAAAATGAGGAAATTCCCGAAAATTTTTAAGCCCACGAAACCTATAGGTTATCGTTTTGGATATACTATACGACTGTGTTCTTATGCTGAGCCCAAAATTTGAGCCCCCCAGCGTGCCCCCTTCAGGGAATTTTGAGAATTTGCGATTTTTCTAGGGATCCTGGGGTCATCAGTTTCCCTCGTACCAAGTTTCAAAGTTCTGAGATTTCTGGAAGTGCCTCATTAATTCACGTCTTTTTTCATTTTTAAATATTTATATATACATCGCTCCAGCCCGACTTGCTTTTATATATATAGATGACGGATAAGCATGAGCACGTTGAAAAGTGCAGACTTCCACTTCGAGATTCATATCTCCTAAACGGTTTATGATATTAAGAAACGGTTTGCGCCATCAGACGCCTCATTTATCGCTCTACATGTTTGTTTCTAAACCATTTCCCCATATCTCGTATATTAAGGGGGTAAATTGAGTTCAAAGTTTGAATAGGGTGAAATAGGGTGCATTTTTAACATTTTACATTACATTTTGCCTACTTATGTATAAGCTAGAATCATGAAATTTGGTACACATATGTCCCTTAATCATGCCAATGTGCGCACGCAACGTGATGATCCTATCATTCTTATAAGTGTGTCAAACAATCAAATATACTTGTAAAAATCACCAAATTTACGAACAATCCAGAAATACGGCCAAATTTAACGTATAAGGGAGAGAGATACGACAAAATGTCACAGGACCAAAGTTGTAGATCACTCCGAATTGAAGGGACATTGTGCCATCCGTTTTGTGATACGACTTACCGTTTAGCCAAAAAATAGCTCAAAAGGAATGTCTGCACAGTCATTAAAATTGCCTCAATATTTCGATATCTTTGGGGGTAAAAAGTGAAAAATTTGAACATCTTGGAATTTTCCCGTCGGTTAGGGACCAAAAGCTATAATTTCACCAAATTTCAATTGTCTACCTCGTCTCGCAGGTTGTGCCGCCATCTTGATTTGGGGGGATGGGGGATAAAAATGAGGAAATTCCCGAAAATTTTTAAGCCCACGAAACCTATAGGTTATCGTTTTGGATATACTATACGACTGTGTTCTTATGCTGAGCCCAAAATTTGAGCCCCCCAGCGTGCCCCCTTCAGGGAATTTTGAGAATTTGCGATTTTTCTAGGGATCCTGGGGTCATCAGTTTCCCTCGTACCAAGTTTCAAAGTTCTGAGATTTCTGGAAGTGCCTCATTAATTCACGTCTTTTTTCATTTTTAAATATTTATATATACATCGCTCCAGCCCGACTTGCTTTTATATATATAGATGACGGATAAGCATGAGCACGTTGAAAAGTGCAGACTTCCACTTCGAGATTCATATCTCCTAAACGGTTTATGATATTAAGAAACGGTTTGCGCCATCAGACGCCTCATTTATCGCTCTACATGTTTGTTTCTAAACCATTTCCCCATATCTCGTATATTAAGGGGGTAAATTGAGTTCAAATTTTGAATAGGGTGAAATTTGGGTGCATTTTTAACATTTTACATTACATTTTGCCTACTTATGTATAAGCTAGAATCACGAAATTTGGTACACATATGTCCCTTGATCGTGCCAATGTGCGCACACAACGTGATGATCCTATCATTCTTATAAGTGTGTCAAACAATAAAATATACTTGTAAAAATCACCAAATTTACGAACAATCCAGAAATACGGCCAAATTTAACGTATAAGGGAGAGAGATACGACAAAATGTCACAGGACCAAAGTTGTAGATCACTCCGAATTGAAGGGACATTGTGCCATCCGTTTTGTGATACGACTTACCGTTTAGCCAAAAAATAGCTCAAAAGGAATGTCTGCACAGTCATTAAAATTGCCTCAATATTTCGATATCTTTGGGGGTAAAAAGTGAAAAATTTGAACATCTTGGAATTTTCCCGTCGGTTAGGGACCAAAAGCTATAAATTCACCAAATTTCAATTGTCTACCTCGTCTCGCAGGTTGTGCCGCCATCTTGATTTGGGGGGATGGGGGATAAAAATGAGGAAATTCCCGAAAATTTTTAAGCCCACGAAACCTATAGGTTATCGTTTTGGATATACTATACGACTGTGTTCTTATGCTGAGCCCAAAATTTGAGCCCCCCAGCGTGCCCCCTTCAGGGAATTTTGAGAATTTGCGATTTTTCTAGGGATCCTGGGGTCATCAGTTTCCCTCGTACCAAGTTTCAAAGTTCTGAGATTTCTGGAAGTGCCTCATTAATTCACGTCTTTTTTCATTTTTAAATATTTATATATACATCGCTCCAGCCCGACTTGCTTTTATATATATAGATATGCTGTTGTAATTCTCTCCGATCACCCATCAAAAAGTGACATCTATTTCAGTCTGTGCAGAGTCGAGAGTTACCTCTGGAATGAGTAATTAAATAAATTCAAAATATAATAATAAAATTAATATTATTACTTATTTGTTGTTATTGAATGTTTTAAAAGTATACTAGAGGACCAGCACTGCTCCACAGCATATACTGACCCGCAACACATACATTATGAAGAGCGAGAATGCCTTGACAACTGTCACACAATTTTGCACCTTAGATGACAGAACCTTACCGATCAAAGTTCTAAGCTAAAATGTTTCACATAGGAGGTTTTGTCCCTGCAGCGACGAAATGTTATATATAGGTCAGATAACTCGTCTTGATATTCCTGTCGTCATATTGCTTTGCCTGCTATTTTCAATAGTTTTATGAACTTTTAATGAGAAGCGCGTTATGCTATGCCGCAGTTCATAGTAAGAACCAATCCATTCTCACGTCAACATGCAGATTGTTTGGTCAAATCTATCCATATATTCGCTTTTTCTAATTCTGCAGTTCTTGATGTAAAGCTTGGTATTGTGTCGTAGAAGGCAATGTTTTTTCTAATCGCAGTTCTTCAGTTGTCTGTGCGCTCATAGGTTAGTCTAGAAGGAGTGACCTTTTTTTGTTGCCGCCAAGCAGGGAAGGATACATGGCCTTCACTCTTTCTACTATAGTTAGGTTATCCTTCGATAGATGTTCCCAGATAATGTCTAAGGCATATGTCATGATGCGGTCTGCTTGTACGTAGACTTTTTTCTCTTAGCAGCATACAAGTTATTATGATCGCTCTGCCATCTGTTGAATATATTTGGAAACTGGGAAAGGTTATAGAACCAAAGAGTATCTAGCAGGGAATATTATTGTTCCATGATCAGAGGAAGTCTGGCTAGACAGATAGTATTCAAACATGGCCGCATTGCAATGACATTCCTAAGGATGATAATCACATACATCAGAGTATTAATGAAAGTGTTAGTCGCTTAGCAACCTGCTGAGTACAGAATGTATTGCGGGTTAGTATAAGCCTTCGCCTGCAATTATTGGATTGATAATTTAATGATTTGATTTTAAGATTACTCAAAGTTGGCTGAACTATCAGCGTCTCGTGATTCACCTGCAGGTAATTTCCGGAGAGAAGAAAACAAAAGTAAAGTGAATCAGTCCAGTAGAACGGACGGACGGATTTTCCAAAGCTGCTTTTAGTAAACTCTTTTAATACACAGATTGTGTCCAATATTTTATGCCTGACTGCAAAACTCAGATTTGTTCTTAATTTGTGAGTATTTTTGATAAGTCTGCCATAATATAGCCAAAGAAAATGAAAACTGTGCTGCAAAGAGCATTTTTCATGCAGTATATAAAAAATGGAGTAACTACGAACAACAAAGGTGAAATATTCAGGTCTTATTTAAACCCTCTAAGTACCTTGAACCAAGAACTCATACTACCATCAATTGTCAATGCTGCCCAATTGTCAGTATAAGTGACTTTGATTGCTTTGAAAATCTACATATAATCCCATAATCCCTTGTTTTCCCTTGTTAGTCTGCCGTATGCCTTCTCTAGATACACGAAGCAAACAGGTCTTATATATATAAAGCCGCAAGGCTCACTGACTGACATAAATGTTTACCCACTTCGACATGAGCTAGAAACTTGAAATTTGGCAAGGTGATAGCTATTAGCGTGTAACCTACGGAAAAATTCCAAAAATTTTAAAATTTTAAATTTTTGCCCCCTCACCCCAAACAAAATTGCGGATACCGTGATGCAGTGCCCTAAAAAATTAATATTTGGCAAAGTTCTAGCCTGGAACAAAGAGGAACCTTTTTAATACTGTCCACTTAATTCAAACACTGACACAACAGTGCAGTACTGTATTTTGCATAACAAATAAGAATTGGAATGTGGGCATCCTATTCAACGATTGTAAGGTGAGTGGAACTGATTGTTGAATTGCACTACAAGGAAGAACTAACTCAACCCCATGGCACTACAGCCCTGAAGGGCCTTGGCCTATCAAGCGATCGCTGAACAGCCCGAAAGCCTTCAGATTACGAAGTGTCATAAGGTCAGCACGACGAACCCTCTCGGCCGTTATTCTTGGCTTTCTAGACCGGGACCGCTGTCTCACCGCCAGACAGCTCTTCAATTCTAATCACGTAACTTGACTGGAATTCGAACCTGCCCTCAGATCCAGGTAAAATTCACTAATCTGGCCGGAAATCGAACAGGGGGACTCCGGGTAGCAGGCAGCCACGCTACCCCTACTCCACGGGGCCGACACGAGGAAGGAGGTAACTGATACATAATGAAAATCTGTAAGTGATCATTCCAAGCTTTATGACGAAGAAGTAGAAGGAAAGGAGAAGTTAATTCCTTAAACAAATTCATAGACCGAGATAATGTACCGATGCTACCGGGCGAGTTGGCCGTGCGCGTAGAGGCGCGCGGCTGTGAGCTTGCATCCGGGAGATAGTAGGTTCGAATCCCACTATCGGCAGCCCTGAAGATGGTTTTCCGTGGTTTCCCATTTTCACACCAGGCAAATGCTGGGGCTGTACCTTAATTAAGGCCACGGCCGTTTCCTTCCAACTCCTAGGCCTTTCCTATCCCATCGTCGCCATAAGACCTATCTGTGTCGGTGCGACGTAAAGCCCCTAGCAAAAAAAAAATGTACCGATGCTGTACATTCATGCAGTCAGCATAAACATTTGTAAATTTAAAGTAAGATAATCAAATCATTTAATGAATTGAACATGAATTGAACGAATGTGTTTCATTTTGAAGCAGATAACCTGCCCTACACATCCATATCAAGTAGGGAGAGAACGTCCACTAGCTCTCCCTGTTACCACGACAACCCCACAGTGCTGGCCGTATATTGAGGCCAATTCAACACGCCCTGACGTGACCTACGTCCGATATGCGGATGTACTGTATCTTGTTTGCAACTCTATCATTATTATTTGTCCTTCTAACGAGACATCTGATTTGACGTGACTTCATCACGGAGTCCTGTTTAATTTGTCAGAGATCAAGCTAAATTTAAACGCCGTAATGAATCCTTCGTCTGGATTTTAATTTTTAAAGTCATGCTCGACTGCCTCTGTGGTGTAGTGGTTATTGTAATTAGCTGCCACCCCCGGGGGCCCGGGTGCGAGTCCTGGGTCTGCTAGGAAATTTGAAAAGTGGTACGAGAGCTGAAACAGGGTCCAATCAGTCATGGGAGGTCAACTGAGCGGAGGGAGTTCGATTCCCACCTCAGCCATCCTCGAAGTGTTTTTCCGTGGTTTCCCATTTCTACTCCAGGCAAATGCCGGGATGGAACCTAACTGAAGGCCACGGCCACTTCCTTCCCTCTTACTTGTCTATCCCTTCCGAACTTCCCATCCTCCCACAAGATCCCTGTTCAGCAAAGCAGGTGAGGTCACCTGGGCGAGGAACCGTTCCTCCTCCTCAGATTTGTTCCCGACCCAAAGTCTCACGCTCCAGGACACTGCCCTTGAGGAGGTAGAGGTGGGATCCCTCGCTGAGTCCGAGGGAAAATCCAACCCTGGACGGTAAAAGGATTACGAAAGAGAAAAAGAAAGAAAGAAAGAAAGGTTTTCATTCCGTTCCTGTGATACTATGATAATCCTTAGAGGCATACATCATAGAAATGTATTTAAAAAGGACTTTAAAAATCAGTACCTAGATTTATTGTTTCTTATCATAGTACTGCCAACGGCCGTAGCCGTGTTGAAACACAGGATCCCGTGAGATCTCCGAAGTTAAACAACATTGGGCGTGGTCAGGAGTTGGATGGGTTGCCTCGCGCTGTTGGTGGGGGTAAGGGATTGGAGGAGCGCAAAGGAACTGGCCACCCTACCGCACGTAAACTCCGGCTCAGGAACACCTCTGCGGAGGTTCGGACCTGCCTTCGGGCAGAACAACCCTTACCTTACCTTATCATAGTACTGCACCTGCCAGAAAACATATCTTTAATCTATAATCTAACTTTTCAGCTATTAAAGGCAAACCAAACCCCGTGGAGCAGGTGCCCCGAAGAGCCGTGGCCTACCAAGTGAGCGCTGCTCAGCCCCTAGGTCTGTAGATTAAGAATTGTCGTGTGGTCGGCACAATGAATCCTCTCGGCCGTTATTCTTGGCGTTCTAGACCGGGGCCGCTATCTCATCGTCAGATAGATTCTCTATTGTAATCACGTAGGCTGAGTGGACCTCGAACCAGGCCAAAGATGCAGGTAAAATTCACTGATCTGGCCGGGAATCAAACCCCGGACCACCGGGTAAGAGGGATCGCTACCCCTACACCACGGGACCGGCTCATCTTTTCAGCTATTGCTTAAATAAATTTAAATTACATAGTTAATCAGATGTAGAATTAAGGACTCCAGGACGCTACAGTTTTACAAAGTTGTACTTATAAGATAGTTCGGTATAACAGCGGGCGTTATGGCCTGAACCACGTCATATGCGTCAATAACAAATGGATATAAAATAAGTTACTAGAACAAGAAAAATCACCAAATAAGAAATGTCTTAAAATACGTTTTAACATTCTCCATATCCCTTCCCAGTTAAACAATGTCGCGAAGATACAATATCTTTCTTTCTTTCTTTCTTTCTTTCTTTCTTTCTTTCTTGCTTTCTTTCTTTCTTTCTTTCAGGGGCTGCCTGCCCGAGGCGGTAAAGGCGTGCTCGGTTCGCGCGGAAGGACGTGGGTTCGAATCCCCGTCAGGAAGTCGTAAAACTTAAGAAACGAGATTTCCACTTCCGGAGGTGCATATGACCCTGAGGTTCACTCAACCTACACCAAAAATGAGTACCAAGTTAATTCCTGGGGTCAAAGGCGGCCGGGCGTAGAGCTAACCACTCTACCCCATCACGTGCCGCGATTAACAATGATGGAAGCCTTTACCTTCCACTCCTCCAAGGGCCTTCATTGCCTGTACGGAGGTGTCCTTGTCTTTCTTTCTTTCTTTCTTTCTTTCTTTCTTTCTTTCTTTCTTTCTTTCCTTCCTAATCTGTTTAACCTCCAGGGTTAGTTTTTCGCTCGGAGTTAGCGAGGTTTCCCACCTCTGCCGCCTCAAGGGCAGTGTCATGGAGCGTGGGACTTGGGGTCGGGGGATAGAACTGGGGGAAGTGGACCAGTACCTCCCCCAGGTGGCCTCACGTGGTATGCTGAACAGCTGCCTTGTTGGGGGATGGGCAGTATAGAAGGAATAGACAAGTAAGAGGGAAGGAAGTGACCGTGGCCTTGACTTAGGTATCATCCCGGCATTTGCCTGGAGGAGAAGTGGGAACCTACGGAAACCCACTTCTAGGATGGCTCAGGTGTGAATCGAACGCCCTCTTTTCAGTTGACCTCCCGGGACTGAGTGGACCCCGTTCCAGCCCTCACACCATTTTTGAAAACTTCGTGGCACAGCCGGAAATCGAACCCGAGGTTCCGGGTGTGGTAGCTGATAACGCTAACCACTACACCACAGAGGCGGACCAAGATATAATATCGGTGATGAAATATCTCGAAGGTGCCGTCCACAGGAGTGAATTTTTTAAACATTTTTCCAGAGAAATTAATCCAGTTTCATAAATATAAGCAAATCCTTATGAACCTCGTAACAAACATATTGAAATTTTGCATGATGGTTAATATCGTGTTAAAAATTAGACAGCTTGTTATGATTCTTGTGTTTATCCAAGCGTTTTTTGGGAAATGTTTCCTAAAACGTAAACTCTCACGCTACTGACGATCAGTGCGAATCTAGAATGCAGCGGCTGAACTCCGTGGTTTCTGAGCGCGCTCCGATGCGCTTTTATTCCTTTTTTTCCTCTTTGCTTTATGTCGCGCCGACACAGACACGTCTTTTGGCGACGATGGAGTAGGGAAGGCCGAGGAGTGGGAAGGAAGCGCCTGTGGCCTTAATTAAGGTGCAGTCCCAGCATTTGTCTGGATTGAAAATGGGAAACGGGAAAACCATCTTCAGGACTGCCGACAGTGGGATTCGAACCCACTATCTCCCGGATGCAAGCTCAGAGCTGTAAGACTCTAAACGCACGGTGGTAAAGCAAGACGTGTGAAGTCAACATAAAGAGGTTGAACTGACTTTGAATTTGTTCTTGCTGAATAGGACAAAACAGTAGGAAAATGCCGATAATATGAGAATGCGTGGCTCAAACTTCTCTTCTTTTGGAAATTATTTCCAAACATAGGAGGGCCGTAGAGTACTGGCAATATTGATAGAACGCAATATTTAATGAACTAACAAGTATAATTGCATTACATTCCTCCAATATACCTTTTGCCAAATGTCAGGAATCCGTTGGGAAAGCGTTTTTCGTTGATGACAGCGACGGAGAACTCTACTGCGCGAAGTACAGATGCCACGTCCGGAAATTAGCGGCCTCGGACGTGTTCCCTCAACTCTGGAAACAGGTCACAAGGACTCATGTCTGGTAAATACAGAGGGTGTTCCGTGATCTCCCAACGCCACTGTTGCAATAAGAACTTGACATTGTTTGCGACTTGGCAACCTGCTTTAGGCCGATCATCTCGCAATAAACGTGGACGTTTGGCAGATGTCGCTCCAGAAATCAGCAATAGCAGTCACTGTTGACGGTTTTGTTGTATACAAGGCACAACATAAAAGCTTATTGCTTCAACACATTTATACAATATGTACATGAAATAGAATGAAACTTTTCTTGAAGCTTGTTGAGTTGTACACGTTTAATATTAATATAAGGTAGTAGGCTGAGGGCCTGAATAATATTTACATTTGAGATTCCTATATATATTTAATCTTGTCTTGATGAGACAGTCTGTTCAAATGAGAGAATGTTCTTGATAGTCGAAAACTATCGGTCATGTATAATAACAAGTGGAACTTGTAGAGAGAGTTCGTATTAGCAGAATGCTTGGATGGGTGCTCGACGTGACTACGGGATGCAGGATGAATGAGGCTATGTCCAGAAGTGAAACCTCACGGCCAGAAATCAGTCCACCTATTCAGAATACATTTTTAAGAGGGTGCCTCCGTGTCTGACTTGCGGTGTAGTCTGGTCGTTGGACACTGTAGGAGTCCTGGGGAGGTGAGAAACGGTGCTCCCTTTATAGCGCTGGCTGACGTCACCGACGATCACGTCAGTGCACTGCATTCTGCCTCGTGGTCTCCGGAAACATCCATGTGTCGGGCGGGCTGCGGAGATTGTAGGCGCGGAGGACACACACACAACAGGTTTGTCCCTCAGACACAGCACGCGTAAGAATAACACCCTCGTAGTTGTATGCCACAGTCAGCACAATCTTCACCCGACTGGGTTCCTGTCGAAATTTTTGTCGACGTGACGAACCTGGCATCATTCTATTGACGTTTTAATTCAGGCTCGTAGGGTCGTGCCCACGTCTCATCAATGGTGGAAATATGCTGCAGATCTGCGTCTCATTCGTTGCGGTGTCTGTCCAGGTGGATGCCAGCCAGTGCATACCGGTGCCATTTCTGTACATCGATGAGTTGATGTGGAGCCGAACGGGACGCAATTTTCCTCATCTTAAGATATTTCGCCAGTATGTGGCACACCATTTGATGACTCAGATCAAAATCTACGGATAAATCCCGGACAGTCCATCGATATTTTACGGAAACTAGACAACTCACGATGTCAATCTGATCTTGAGGAATGGACGACCGACCTGTGCGGTGTAAATCAGACCCGCACGAAACGCCTTGGCGACCCATCGTGCAACCCTCCTATACGGTAATGCATTCTCGCCACATTCTGATGCATTTTTGCCACCGGCAACCTCGATTTTAATTCACGAACGCTGGTCACCTTTTGAAAACATGCTTTAGAGCGGTGAAATCGACACTCTTCACTTCAACGCCACACAGCAACAACACTCCCAGCTGGATGCCCGTCAGATGCACAGCGCCACCTGACTGCTCCCATGCCCGATCTCCTGCGAGTGTCTGGACTATGTTGCCACTTCTTTATTCACCAAATACATAAAAAATGATAAATGGATTCGTGATGAAATCCAAGGGTGAGGCTTCGAATTATAATGTCTAATAAATTTACTGCGCATGTCGAAGATAACCAACATACAATTACAGTAAAGAAGTAACACGACAATACGAAGATATGAAAAGGAACAGAAAGTAAGAAAATGTTATTAATGAGGTGGAGATACAGACAGATAGATAGATAGATAGATAGATAGATAGATAGATAGATAGGTAGATATAGATATGGTTTATTTTAACTTGCAAAGTTAGGGACACGCATCCCTGCCCTTCACTTAAGCAGTGAAAAAAAAAATACCGAAAAAATATAAAAAACATAAACCAATTACTATCTTACTGTGCTACCTTACTGTACATAAAATATCTATTATAGTACAAACAATCAAACCCCATGGCACTACAGCTCTTGAAGGGCCTTGGCCTACCAAGTGACCGCTGCTCAGCCCGAAGGCCTGCAGATTGCGAGGTGTCGTGTAGTCAGCACGACGATTCCTCTCGACCGTTATTCTTGGCTTTCGAGACCGGCGTCGCTATCTCACCTTCTGATAACTCCTCAATTCTAATCACGTAGGCTGAGTGGACCTCGAACCAGCCCTCAGGTCCAGGTAAAAATCCCTGTCCTGGCCGGGAATCGAACCCAGGGCTTCCGGGTAAGAGGCAGGCACGCTACCCCTGCACCACGGGGCTGGGAAAAGGGAATTGAGCCAACGGCAAGCGGTGTTCCCAAGCGGTCACCCATCCAAGTACTGACCACGTCCAATGTTGCTTAACTGCGGTGATCGGAGGAGAACCGGTGTATTCAACATGGTATGACCGTTGGTATCTATTATTGTGCATAATTTAAAATAAATTAACATTTTGCTTCCTAAGTACAATAATAATACCTACGAAGAAAATAAACTGCAATGGTAATATTGATAATAATATAAATAATGCATAGAAAATCGTACAATTGTTTACAATTTAATGTTCAATACCGGAAATGTTTCACATTGTGGAAAGTTTTAGTAATCATGTAAGGACTGTATGAGCTCAGGCTCAGGCGGCAGCACACCGGCCTCTCATCATTGGGTTCCGTGCTTCAAATCCCGATCATTCTATGTCAGATTTGTGCTGGACAAAGCGGAGTGGGGGGCAGATTCTTCCCCGGGCAATCCGGTTTTCCCTGTCATCTTTCATTCCAGCAACACTCTCCAATATCATTTCATTTCATCCGTTTGTCATTAATCATTGTGCCAGAGGAGTGTAACAGGCTTCGGCAGCCGGCACAATTCCTATCCTCGCCGCTAGATAGGGGCTTCATTCATTCCATTCCCGACTCATTCAAATGACTGGAAACAGGCTGTGGATTTTCATTTTCATGCTGGGCAAAAGAATATTTCATAATAGGTATCGAGATAAGCATTACTAAACAGGGAACCAGAGCTGAGTATTATTACTGCTCAATTGCTTACTTTTAATAGCAATAAATGTGATGATATGATGGTAAGGAGGAGAAGAAGAACTATCGTACTACGAACTGATCTCATGGAGATATTTTGAGCACAGGAGGAGGAACATACCATCCTAAACTACTACTACTCCTACTATTAATACTACTACGTTTTCATTCCGACTCTGAAGGGGAAGGCGGGCCTCCTATACGGTATGATCATCTCTAAATTCAGGGAGATGTGTGAAGATGGTGAGTGGTTTGGCCGTCGTGGCCTGTACTAGGAACCATTCCGACATTCGCCTTAGTGCAGGAGAAAGGAAAATTACGGAAACACATTCTCAGGACAGTCGACGGTGCGGAGACCCAATCTGCATCCGCCGACCATCTAAAGTTGATCAAATATACAAATTTTTCGTGATTCAAGAATGCATATTAGAAACGTTATTTCACGTTGCTGCGGTTCGGTGTATGGCAGCACTATTTTCAAGATAAGTTGTAAAAGCTGTTGATCTGACAAATCATTGATATTATCTTTTCTTTTTCTGACTGTTTATTGTACAAGGCTATCTATGTAAAATAATGAAGATACAAAAGTTCTGCATCTAATCCACCTGCCATATTAAATACTTCTGAGCTAACAAACATGATTTCACCGCTTGGAGCTGGGCAGTTAACATAACTAAGAGTTAAACAGATTGTTAGACTCAACAAATGTTTGTCAAATGATAATTTGGTTGTTTACTGTTAAATAAATTTAACATGCAGTTAAGTGTTAGATGCGGTTGAATACGTTAGGCCTCAGTTTAATTACTTTGTAACTCTGTGAAGCAAAATGCGAGAGTTCCTACCACTTATCATTGAGTTCAGTTCTGATATATATTCCCTTTTCGTGATGTGGGGTCGGCAATGGAATGTTTTTATGGCTCGGTGCCCTTCCTGACGACAACCTGAGTTGAGGAGCTAACGAAGATGAAACGAATGATGATGAACGGAACTGCGCAAGGAGGTGAAAGTAATGTTGTGGCCTATGAATAGGAACTGCCCGACAATTGTCCGGAAGTGAAAATGGGAAAACACGGGAAACCATCCTCAGCACAGCCGACGATGGGATTAGAATCCATGCATCTCCCAAATGCAGAGCATGGATCCATCGTCGCAGTGGTCGTCTCCGCTCATTGGCTTCAGTGTTGATATCGTTGATTATTTTTTGTAAAAGTTATCGATTTTTAAAAACAATATCGTCGCTTAGGAATGGAAACCTTGTATCTGCAGTTTTTCTGTTCATATATATTGCTCTATTATTTCATTCTGCCTGTGTGAAGCCTCTAACTGTTCTGTTTAATTCAACTAAAAAAATATCCAATAGAAGTGCTAAACATGAACCAACACCCACACCTCGTATATTATGACACACATACTTCACAAGTGTAAAATATAAATCATAAAAGAACAACATCAATTTTTGTACTAAACAATACGATTATTACCAAACTTAATTCGCAATTTCTATTCCAAAAATTCTGTTTTCCAATTTCGACCCTAGGACAGTTTTTTCGCTCTCCTGTAAAATCGGGCTTCTTGCTACGTAAAATGCCTCTATACTTAAACGGCGATATAGTTCTTTGTGGTAGCCTAATCGCTTGTTCTCTCTCCGCCAATCGTATTTCCTTGCAGTGTCACGTAAAATATGCTGTTCTGAAGCAAGTACTTTAAGACATTCAATCGATGGAGTCCTTGCTGATTGTTTATATCATCAAAAGAAATCTCTGATGGTTATCACACAATCAGCAAATTCTCAAATGCCTCCTCGATATGTTAAGTTGGGTTTGGAACTTACCTCAAAATACTTCTTCCCTGTCAATAACTTCCTTTTCCAGATCAGACATTTAATTTATTTATTTATTTATTTATTTATTTATTTATTTATTTATTTATTTATTTATTTATTTATTTCCCTCTTTGAGTGTACACAGTCAATAGCCCCAATACAGCACAATCTTAAAATTATAATACATATGTAAGGAAAAGTAAATACAAAATGAAAGCAATTAGAATAAAGAGAAAGAGGAGGAAGAAGAGCAAAAAGATATATATGCAGAGAAAATAACGATCTAAAACACCCCAAATGTGTTTCCATGCTATGAAAATACAAGAATTAAAGCAAAAATATAACTGAAGTATTAAATGACTACAATATAAATACGTTAAGAAGCACCGATTATAAAAAGAGTATAACATGTGAATTTATACATTAAAAACACGGGCCTTTCAATATTTCTTTATTAAAGAGTCTCATTCTGAAAATGAATCTATTCCTGCATCAAATATGCTGCAAAACATAGCATTTTAATAAATGGTGAATTCAAGTGATGGGATGATCTGGATCTATGAAAATGAGTCCCCTCTCTTGCACATAACGGATACATTTTTAGGGAATATAATAACGGGGTATGGATTTGTAGAGGGATGGTTCAATGACGCAAATGCACTCCTAGCCATATACATGGTAAACCAGGCAATGTCATGACGGCAAAACTTCTGTCCCCGCTGTACGACGGGTTGCAGTTCCCCCTACCGGAAAGGAATTTAATTAGCTACATAGGGATCCGAAATGCATGACTACCCTTGGTAAGCCTTCCTAGTGGTCGAGGTGGTGATTGTTGTTTTAAGGAGAAACCAGCGAGTTACGAACTCTTTATTCCTCCATTGTCAGATGTCCAGACATAAGTTTTCCAGCAATTTGGAATGTTAAAAACTAGAGTTATTTAATTGACAATTTATTGATGGTTGAGGTAGGACAAGTTTTGAATAGAATGCTCCATTTACCAATTTAGTCTCATTTATGAACTCGTCTGTATATTCTAAATTAAATTTCTTCAATTTTTACAACTATCAGATTGAATAATCACAAAGATAATATATTTTAATCTTTTAATGGAACTGACGTTGAGGTAAAAAGCATAAATTTGGAGAAGTTACCTCTTTCTAAGTTTGGAGAGCCTTTGTAGACATGAACCGTACTTCAGTGGTGAACATAGCGGCTCTGAAACAAGACCACAAGTTAGCTATTAAGCCTAGCACTTCAAAGTACAGCCTATGGATTTGATGAGAGGAAATGTGGAGGGAGAGAGAGTGCGAGAGAGTGAAGGGGAGTGGGAGGTGGGTCACATGATGTAGGTCAGGCGAGTCGCAGCTCTTAAACAAGGAGTTCAGGTTACGTAAACAGCTTGTGTCATCACAAGGGCAGTATGCGTGGTGAGTACTGACCACTCAGAACGCTGCCCAGTTTGGTGATGGCTCACAGACTCGAGTCCCATGTACCCAATCAAGAATCATATTCAGCTCCAGAAGTATTGCTGGAAGTACACCCAGGAATCGAACCACAAATATATTTCTAGTCGTATTATTTTAACTTGACACGGAACTTTGATTGATCAGTGTCACCACGTTTACCTGGAAGTTCTCAGATCTATATTTGAATCATAAGAACTGAGTGGGACATCACATACGGATTATGTTGATTTGTTAATTGTTGAATATTTTTCAGAAAGAAGAGAATAGGAGTATAGAGAATCTATCAATCCACTAAAAATAGTCTTCGAGATTGGTCACATACTACCATGATAGATCTTAGTGATACACCACTAAAACTCAGGTCTCTAAAGGATATTTGTGGTGCTAGACCTGGCTTTGGATTCTACTCAGCAAGTTACTGTTCAAAGTAAGAATTCCAACACTTAAACAAGACCCTCTAGAAGTGGTACATCAGAGTGGTAAATCAAAGGTTCCAGGAACATGTTAGTATCTAGTGGAATGTCCCCTAGCTTTCATAACTGCCTGACATCGACCGCGCAGAGAATACGCTAAATTCTTGCACATGTCAGGGCTGATTTTCTCCCATTCCTGAAGAATCACACCTTTAAGTTCCTCCTTCGTACGCACACGTTGCCTACGGATATTCCTCTCCAACGAAGCCCAAAAATGTTCGATGGGATTTAACTCTGTAGACTGGGGAGGTGTTCTAACTGCTTAGCAATGTTCCACATCAACCATGTCTTATTAATGTCAGCAGTGTGTTTTGTGTCATTATCATGCTGGAACATGTAATTAGGTGGCATCCCTATTTCTTCGGCACTCTGCTTCGGATCTGCCCTTAGAATTTCATTATAGCCCTCTTTGTTCACTATTCTGTACATGAAATGTTTGTTACCCACACCTTTGGCTGATATACAACCCAAAAGCATTACCGACCAACCGCCGTATTTAACAGTTGGGAGTGTATTTGCCACATCACTATCCGTATCAATTTTTCTCAACAACACTATGTGGATGCCATCTGACCCTGAAAGGTTTATTTTCGTCTCATCAGTCCAGATAACATCATTCCAGAATTCGTTCTCTTTATATATGCTCTTTAGCGAATGTCGGTCTAAGCCGTATGTTTTTTCTACTTACGTATGGCCTTTTGCGGATGATTCCTCCATACTGTAGTACCCATGCCGAGACAGGATCTGACGGATGGTGGAGTTGCTGATCTTCTTTCCAGTTCGTTCCTCCGTGAGTAGCCTCAACAATGGTGCATTTAATTTGGAATCTGACGTTATCAGCTCAACTACAAAGCGTACAAATGACACGTCGAAGAGTTCCATTGAGATGTTTACCGTCGTTTGTATGGGTAAAATGTAATGTGATAACGGAAATAATGAAAACTGGTGTCAAGTCTAATAATGTTCACACCTTTGTACTTATACTCAGTAATGGACGGTGGTAGGTAAGGAACGAAACGTCCTGTTGGGTTGCTAAGTGGTTTACGTGGCGGATGCACACACGTACTACTCCTCGTAGTGGAAGTGGCTGGGTCCTTGTTTAATTCGAGGGCGAACGTATCACGCATGGAGGAGAGAAACTCTTGACCACGTGTTGACTTCTGATGGATGTTAAAATGGTACTTGTTCTTATTGCAACGTATAGATGACGCTGCTGACCTAGGATACATAGTTGATGAACACTGGTTGCCAAGGTTACAATGCTGTCGGGAAATTGATTGTGCTAATTCCAAATGGACCACCAGCCCAAAAAACGTATCCACATTATCCAAAAAAACAAATAAAAATGTAAAATATTCAAAACTCACAAATATCGATTCTGTATCGTTTATAATAAAAGAAGTCTCAGTAGCTCAGGTGCCAGCGCAACGGTCTCTCACCGCTGGGTTCCGATGTTCAAATCTCGGTCATACCATGTGAGACTTATGCTGGACACAGCAGAGACGGGCAGAATTTTTCCGGATACTCTGGTTTTCACTGCCATATTTCATTCCAGCAACACTCCCCAGTATAATTTCATATCACCTGTCAGTCATTAATCATTGCCCCATAGGAGTGCGACAGGCTTCGGAAGCCGGCACCTTTCCTATCCTCGCTGCTAGACGGGGCTTCATTCGTTCCATCCCTGACCTGCTCGAATAACCGGAAACAGGCTGTGGATATGGTTTATAATATCAAACCACTTAAAATCGCACAAAAACTATTGTACACCGGGCGAGTTGGCCGTGCGCGTAGAGGCGCGCGGCTGTGAGCTTGCATCCGAGAGATAGTAGATTTGAATCCCACTATCGGCAGCCCTGAAGATGGTTTTCCGTGGTTTCCCATTTTCACACCAGGCAAATGCTGGGGCTGTACCTTAATTAAGGCCACGGCCGCTTCCTTCCAACTCCTACGCCTTTTCTATCCCATCGTCGCCATAAGACCTATCTGTGTTGGTGCGACGTAAATCCCCTAGCAAAAAAAACCTATTGTACGGATAGACACTGTGATTTTACTAAATCATTGAGATCACTGTACAGTTCGACTCCTTCGCTGAATTGTCGGCATTGAGGCCTTCGCTTCAGAGAGTCCCAGATTGGATTCCCGGCCGGGTTGCGGACTTTAATTACGTTTGATTAATTATTCTGGCTCGGGGACTGGGTACTTGTGTTTGTCCCAATACTCTCCTATTCATATTCAGACAACACACCACATTAGAAAACACCACAGATATACGCAATAGTGATTACATCCTTCCACAATGGGTTGGCATCAGGGAGGGCATTCAGCCATGAAATTGGCCCAAATCGACATGTCCGACACAATTCACACCCGTCGCCACACAGATGTGGGCAAAAAAGTAGAAGACTTTAGATCACTGTAACAACTCTATTGCATGAATGTAATGCACATTACAACGTCCAATAATTGAGAACATCCATATAAAGATCATATGGTCTTGGAATATTAATGATCACAGAAATAGTGTGCTTCAAAAAGCATATCATCCAGTTACGAGCCACTATAATCAGACTAACAGGTCCCGTAAAGCCACTGTAAAGGCAGTCATGTGAAACTCGCTCCCTTTCAGAGCAGGTGGAAATCTGACGACTCTTGTTATTTGAATTCAGATTCCTCACTTTCTGAACGTGTGAGTTTAATGTTTCCACTCACACGAAATAAAGAGAAAATGCTTCAGCTCTATGATGTTGAATTAACAGGAAGAACAACACCTGAACAGAATCAATGAAGTAAGTAGGCAGTTTGAGCTCTAAAATCATTTAAGAAATTAAATTCATGGTGATCAGCACACAGAAAATCGTCTAGTCTTTTGTCATATTGGACGTAAATGCTACCGGAAAACTTTCACAATCAGATCCATGCATGATCGAGTAAGAAGACCATTGGATAAAACAGCCTGACGCCCGGCTATATCGGCAAACCACCAAACGTTTCTGTTAAACAGTACTGTATATTACACCCAAGAAGGAAAGACCTGACTGAGTATGCTTATGTTCTGTCCTTTCTGTCTGGGCGAAATCTGGCTCTTCAGGCAATTACATTGCTTGCCGTATAATAGTACCGCCACCGCCACCACCACCACCACCACCACCAACAACAACAACAACAACAACAACAACAACAACATGGTCACCTGGTGCGGTGCTTTTTCTGTTTTAATTTCTATTATGAGTGAGCAATAACTGTGTTTCAGTTATTGTACACGAATCACTAAACAATGTATTTTTGTTAACACAGTGAGAATAGATGAAGTGCATTATTTAAATTTCTCTATTTAGAACAATAATAGAGCTACCCGGTTAAAACATTAAACTTAGAGCAAAGGCGGCACAGTTTGGCTTACTGAGAAGTGCTCCAGCTCAGGTACAGCCTAGCAGCTGCTTACACGGCTCTCGGTTACAACTAGTGAAGGAGCAGAGTACAGCCTAGCAGCTGCTTGCACGGCTCTCGGTTACAGCTAGTAAAAGAGCAGGGTACAGCCTAGCAGCTGCTTGCACGGCTCTCAGTTACAACTAGTGAAGGAGCAGAGTACAGCCTAGCAGCTGCTTACACGGCTCTCGGTTACAACTAGTAAAAGAGCAGGGTACAGCCTAGCAGCTGCTTGCACGGCTCTCAGTTACAACTAGTGAAGGAGCAGAGTACAGCCTAGCAGCTGCTTACACGGCTCTCGGTTACAACTAGTAAAAGAGCAGGGTACAGCCTAGCAGCTGCTTGCACGGCTCTCAGTTACAACTAGTGAAGGAGCAGAGTACAGCCTAGCAGCTGCTTGCACGGCTCTCAGTTACAACTAGTAAAAGAGCAGGGTACAGCCTAGCAGCTGCTTGCACGGCTCTCAGTTACAACTAGTGAAGGAGCAGAGTACAGCCTAGCAGCTGCTTGCACGGCTCTCAGTTACAACTTGTGAAGGAGCAGAGTACAGCCTAGCAGCTGCTTGCACGGCTCTCAGTTACAACTTGTGAAGGAGCAGAGTACAGCCTAGCAGCTGCTTGCACGGCTCTCAGTTACAACTAGTGAAGGAGCAGTGTACAGCCTAGCAGCTGCTTGCACGGCTCTCAGTTACAACTAGTAAAAGAGCAGGGTACAGCCTAGCAGCTGCTTGCACGGCTCTCGGTTACAACTAGTGAAGGAGCAGAGTACTGCCTAGCAGCTGCTTGCACGGCTCTCTGTTACAACTAGTAAAAGAGCAGGGTACAGCCTAGCAGCTGCTTGCACGGCTCTCGGTTACAACTAGTGAAGGAGCAGAGTACTGCCTAGCAGCTGCTTGCACGGCTCTCTGTTACAACTAGTAAAAGAGCAGAGTACTGACTAGCAGCTGCTTGCACGGCTCTCTGTTACAACTAGTAAAAGAGCAGGGTACAGCCTAGCAGCTGCTTGCACGGCTCTCGGTTACAACTAGTGAAGGAGCAGAGTACTGCCTAGCAGCTGCTTGCACGGCTCTCTGTTACAACTAGTAAAAGAGCAGAGTACTGCCTAGCAGCTGCTTGCACGGCTCTCGGTTACAACTAGTGAAGGAGCAGAGTACTGCCTAGCAGGTGCTTGCACGGCTCTCAGTTACAACTAGTAAAGGAGTAGAGTACAGCCTAGCAGCTGCTTGCACGGCTCTCTGTTACAACTAGTAAAAGAGCAGAGTACTGCCTAGCAGCTGCTTGCACGGCTCTCAGTTACAACTAGTAAAGGAGCAGAGTACTGCCTAGCAGCTGCTTGCACGGCTCTCTGTTACAACTAGTAAAAGAGCAGAGTACTGCCTAGCAGCTGCTTGCACGGCTCTCGGTTACAACTAGTGAAGGAGCAGAGTACTGCCTAGCAGGTGCTTGCACGGCTCTCAGTTACAACTAGTAAAGGAGTAGAGTACAGCCTAGCAGCTGCTTGCACGGCTCTCAGTTACAACTAGTGAAGGAGCAGAGTACTGCCTAGCAGGTGCTTGCACGGCTCTCAGTTACAACTAGTGAAGGAGCAGAGTACTGCCTAGCAGGTGCTTGCACGGCTCTCAGTTACAACTAGTAAAGGAGTAGAGTACAGCCTAGCAGCTGCTTGCACGGCTCTCAGTTACAACTAGTGAAGGAGCAGAGTACTGCCTAGCAGGTGCTTGCACGGCTCTCAGTTACAACTAGTGAAGGAGCAGTGTACAGCCTAGCAGCTGCTTGCACGGCTCTCAGTTACAACTAGTGAAGGAGCAGTGTACTGCCTAGCAGGTACTAGCACGGCTCTCAGTTACAACTAGTGAAGGAGCAGTGTACAGCCTAGCAGCTGCTTGCACGGCTCTCAGTTACAACTAGTAAAGGAGCAGAGTACTGCCTAGCAGGTGCTTGCACGGCTCTCAGTTACAACTAGTGAAGGAGCAGTGTACAGCCTAGCAGCTGCTTGCACGGCTCTCAGTTACAACTAGTGAAGGAGCAGTGTACAGCCTAGCAGCTGCTTGCACGGCTCTCAGTTACAACTAGTAAAGGAGTAGAGTACAGCCTAGCGGCTGCTTGCACGGCTCTCAGTTACAACTAGTAAAGGAGTAGAGTACAGCCTAGCAGCTGCTTGCACGGCTGTCAGTTACAACTAGGAATCAGATTTAAACTTTTAACAATTTTACTGTGCCTAATATCTCGTTCTATTCACTGCATTAGATTGTGGTGGGGAAAGAAAATACGTTATTTTGTATTTCGTATACAGACGCCTTGTGTTCAATAAATACATCTAATTATATTCATTTCGCTACATTATGCGTAGGAAGTAAAATTAATATTAATTTCACATGCGATAACTAAATACTCCTTTAAGTACCACTGTACGCATAGAAATAAAATCTTGTTTAGAAATACAGCATAACGAACTGCACGATGGTACTGTATAAATATAATACACTCAACCAACCACGACACTGAGGGTTTGCTTGCGACTTGATTCCAAATATCGCCATTTAGTCTTTACAGCAAAATCTATTAGAAGTGAGCCGCTCTCGGCTTTTACCACGCTCATTCCGTTAGCTCAAGGAGTGAGGGTCTCTCATTGTTCGCCTATGTCTTAGAGTAACTAATTAGTAATGAGGAATTCCTACTGACACAATTTATGTAGTCGCTAAAGAACCAATACCACCGAAGTACATTATTCTAATTTTAGACCAGAAGGAAAAGAAATACGTAGGATTGTAAACAAAAGTCTAGAAGTGAAATAGCCCTAGTAATTTGCAAAAATAGCTAACCATATTTCTGTTCGTGTTTGTCAATGTTAATTACGCCATATTGAACCGCTGTGCATCTGGCAGTGCTCTGATAGCTACGCGTTGTTGCTTCTTAGGTAATGCTATACCTAAAAGCCAACACCGGGCTGCCATAAAATTTTTGGCCGAGTACAACTGGCGCATTACTTTCAGTGACCGTCAGAAGTCTCTACACAAGTTCATGCAGGCCTCTAGTCACAGTTCAAGTATCTGGTGGGCACAGAAGTTCGTTCGTATCGTCATTTAGATCCCCTGGAAGGTATGTATAGCCACTTAAGACATGGATGGACAAGTTGCCGACCTAACTCCTAGCCATTCCAGTGTAAGGACACCTGTGTTATAGTGCTATAGATCGGATTGTGGCCTCCAGGCTGAATATTCCTGCTGTATAGATTCCAGTTATGTCCCCATCAGATACCCAGGATGCTGATCAACACAGGAATGAGATTCTGAAGTAGAAATCAAAACAAGAATCAACGTTGCAAGAAGTGTGTTTGTGAAATTAAGATATCTTGTGTGAAACCGTGACCTCCGATTCAAAACTCGTTGACATGTCCTTAAGTGCTTTGTGTTTCCAATGCTGCTTAATGGCGCCTTTTAAATGTGGATGTATTACAGCGACTTCAAGATCCCATGGGTAAACAACGTCACCAATGAGGAGGTACTCAATCGAGCCAGGAAATCATGCTAAGTGTTAACTGTCACAAAACGTAGGAGACTACAACACAATCGAGCCTGATCGTAGAAGGTAAGGTAAAGCGAAACGTGGACTTGGGCGAAGGAGATTCTCCTGATCGCGGAAACGCCGACAGTGGTTTGAAAGCCACGGTACGGCAACTGTCATGGGGGGAGTATAAAATATAAAAACTTACTGCGTGATATTCACCAGCATTGTGAGGGGACAGCACCAGAAGAGGAAGAAGAAGACATTTTAGACATAACATAACTTCCCAAAAATCAATACTTTTGGATAAAGTGAATGAATCTTTTGTAAAGAGCTTAAAAACAGTCTCCCTTAAGTACATGTGCAACCTTTTTGTTTGTCGACTCATGTAATGCAACTTTAATGGCTTCTCCGTCCGTCCAACAGACTCCTTGTTAGAAGGGCAAGGAGAGAGAAGGCACCACTGAGCAATTCACTAAGATATGTTATAACTGTCAAGTATTAATAGGTATGGACCGAATTTAAACATAAATGTTAATAAATTACTAAACAATTTTCATCAATTTATAATTTTTTAAAATGGTGTGATTTGATAGAATCGGATGATGGTATTTCAAGAACGGAACATAGAGTGCTTGCTCACAGGTACAGGGAAATATGATTTATTAAAACAGTCACCTTCCCGTGCGTGCCAACAAAAGACAAAGTGTACAATAATAAATTGAAAACATTTAAGCTATGAAGCTGAGAACTATCATGCATTAAATGTAAGCTAATTGAAGACAGACTAACAAACAATAATGTGGATTATAAAATAATGATTTTCACAGGTTGTACATGTGACATCGCACTATTCCTGCTAAACCGCTTATTACAGATATGACGAGGTCCGAAATCCTGCCCTTTAGTAAACTGAATCGTTTCCAGAACTTGATGAAGACGTCTGAAATAGTATCACGAGCTCCAAGCATTAGTCCCATTACTTCGATCTCATCAAGATGGTATTTATCTTTATATAAGGTATGGTTGGATTTTATGTCCCATTTCTCAGTGTAAACTTCCTCGGGCTGATCTAGATGATGTTCAAACCTGATAGTCGTGTCTCCTGCGTAGCCGTGCGTGTTCTTGTTGTGTTGTAGGTGTTATAAGTAGTGTTCAACAGAGAGGCAGATTTAATTTTACTTTAGATGTGGAACATTCAAACAATCAGATGATACAACATCTAGTTTCATGAATTCAACAATCTTCAAGTAACTAGGAATTACTTCTTTTTTTGCCTCTTTTTGCGGTGGTTGTTTGAGTCATCAGTGGATGGACTGTTTTGATGCAGCTCTCCAAGCCAACCTATCCTGTGCTAACCTTTTCATTTCTACGTAACTGCTGCATCTAACATCTGCTCTAATCTGCTTGCCATAGTCGTACCTTGGTCTATCCCTACCGTTATTACCCCACAAACTTCCCTCAAAATCCGACTGAACAAGTCATGGGTGTCATATAATTGTGTTCTATAATTCTATCTCTTCTTGTCGTCAAATTTAGCCAAATCGATGTCGTCTCAGCAATTCAATTCAGTATCTCTTCATTCGTGATTGGTTATATCCATTTCACCTTCAGCATTCTTCTATTTTCTGTTTTTTCTCAGCTGGCGTCCATGTTTCACTTCGGTACAATGCCACGCCCCATACTGAAGTCTTCAAAAACATCCTTCTAATTCCTATATCAAAGTTTGAAGTGAGCAAATTTCTTTCCTTAAGAAAGACCTCCCTTGCTTTTGCTAGTCCGCATTTTATGTCCTCCTTACTTCTGCCATCGTTAGTTAGTTTGCTACCCAAGTAGCAATATGTTATTCATCTACTTCCTTTAATACTCCACTTCGTAACCTAATATTTCCTGCATCACCTGACTTTCTTCGACTACACTCCATTACTTTTGTTTTGGACTTATTTACTTTCATCGTGTACTACTCCTCCAAGCCTCCGTCCATACCATTCAGCAATTCCTCCAGATTTTCTGCAGTCTCACATAAAATACCGATATCATCGGCAAATCTCAGGGTTTTGATTTCCTGTCATTGGATTGTGATTCCATTTGCAAATTCTCATTCGACTTCTTTTACCAGTTGTTCTCGATAAACATAAAAGTAGGGGTGTATAAACTGTAGCCTTGCCTCACTCCTTTCTGAATTTCCGCTTGTTTTGGAAAACCCTCCATTCCTCTCACTGCAGGCTGATTTTTATACAGATTGTAGATAATTGTTCGTTCTCGATTACTGATCCTGATCATCTTCAGAATCACAAATAGCTTGGTCCAATCAACATTATCTACAAACGCCATGTTCGTGGGCTTGCGGTCATTATTGCATTATTTATGCAATTATTATTTACACTCCTAAGTGCCGTACCTGAAATGTGTTTATAAATAGACATTTTTGAACCTTAAATGTGTCTGGGAGGTGTAGCTGCCCTTGCCAGGGATTTCATGAACACTTAGTCACAATTCACATAACATAGAAGCCAGCTATCAAATAATTAATAATTTAAGATGCACATTTGTGTACCTTTTCTCCGAAAAGTTTACAAACGATTTCATCGCAATTCCTGTTGGATTCCAGACGTTGATGGTGTGCTGGATACGAGCGAGCCACACATATTAGTGTGGAATTCAGCACCAGAAGGGAATGCCAGGATTCCGTTAGGATGTTGCTACCTCACACGAGAAACTTGTGGAGCGTGCGAATGTGGAATTCCAGCCGAAGGCTCTGATTAGGAGCAATTTCTGCAGTTGCTGTTGTGTGGTCAAGATGAGGCAACACAGAAGGCTGCATACCGATCAGCGCCGTGAGCCACCTTCACCTCATATCTTCCGACTAACTGAAGGATTCTTCCTGAATATTAAAATTGTATCCAAATAGTGACTTTAGCAGAATTTAAATGTGCTCTGTTGTTAATATTTAGTTTAGGAAATGTATGTCACGTATCTTTGAAACGAGGGGAATGGAAGAAAAACATCAAGATATGATGGAGACTATCGTAATAGTGAGAAAATAGTTTGGAGTGAGGCTGAAGTGAGCACTGTTAATGTGTTACCAGAGGAAATGCTGTTTGGACAGGTTATATCGCTTGAATATTTGGGAGATGACTTGGAACGGAAGTCGCGCTGAGGAATTAAGAAGCACAAATTTATGTGAAAGAGGGCTTTAAAAGGAATAAAAGGTTTGCTGAAGACCAGGAGCATCTTAATTGAATTAAGGAAGAGGTAGGCCAAGTGTTTTGTGCAATATGTGGTGTCTTATGGTTATGAAACGTGAACAGTAAATCAACTTAATTGGATTTATCACCTGTATCCTGCATCACAGGTTATGGATTGTGTAATTTTGCATTTATTTCAATTGTGTATCTATGAACTGTTCAAAACGGAAACGCGTCCACAGTAGAGAATTTTAACGGTGACGTGTGATTCCGTTATGGACAGGTTCGACTGGATTTGGTTTTGTCAAGAAACGTACTTGTAAAACTTTAAAATACAATTGTGAGGAAAGTAGAAAACATGACATGGAAAGACAGAATTATAAATAAGGATAAACTCTGGAGAGTAGGAGAGGAACTTGATCTAATGACAACGATAAATAAGAGGGTAGGACTTGTCTACCACAGAGGATTGCATAGGGAAAAATAGAAGGAAATAGAGGAATGGGAAGGAAAAGTTGTTGAATTCTAACAGATGTGAAGAAACGAGGACGTTACCAACTAATGAAGGAAGAAGCTGAGGACCGCGCAGTTGTCTGAGGGCAGCTTTACAGAATAAGAATCTATAGCTGGAAATATGGAACAAACGTAGCCTTAGGATGTCTCATTGACAATGTGAAATCAATAACTTTAACCAAAAGTCAGGCACGGTCCCTTTCTGGGCTAGACGTATGTCATTGTTTGGATTGCAGAAGCAGTCAGGAAAGTTCCAACAGGCACGGTAAGATTTTGCGTCATGAAAGTAAATTTCTGGTGGTTAACCATAATTGACCATCGATGTGGATATTGAAAACGAAGCTAACGCTAGAGACATCGATAAATTCACTACTGATTGGCAAATAAAGGACGACGATATATAGGAGTAAAAATCGGATGATGAATCCTCACAAGGACATCTCTAGGAAACCAAAGTTAAATATTTTAAGGTCCCGTGTGATTCCGTTATGGGCAGGTTCGAATGTGTGTACTTGATTTGATTTTCCCCCAACAATCCTATAACGCACTGAGACAGATCATACGACAATACCACGACGCAGTCCAGAGCTATACTATCCTGAAGCGGCGCGCCATTTTTGCACCTTAAGATTGAGGCCCTTCTGCATCACCTGTTGACGCCATACAGATACAGTGGTCCTTAAAGAGCCTCCGTGGCTCAGACGGCAGCGCGTCGGCCTCTCACCGCTGGAAACCGTGGTCCAAACTCCGGTCACTCCATGCGAGATTTGTGCCGGACAAAGCGGAGGCGGGGTAGGTTTTTCTCCGGGTACTCTGGTTTTCCGTGTCATCTTTCATTCCAGCAACACTCTCCATTATCATTTCATAGCATCTATCAGTCATTAATAAATCACTTTGGGAGTGGTGACCCCATCATACTACATCCCAGGTCAAAGACCGGAAAACAGGTTGTAGGTTTTCATTTTCACAGTGGTCTTTAATTTTTATAATGACCGTTCTCGTACGTGTTCCCTAGAAATGATTTCGTCTTTAAAAGTTTCATATTCTTGTAACGTTTTCTTGTCAAAGTACGTTCCAAGATATATTACGTTGAGAATAACCAATGCCACAGAAAGTAGTTAATTATTTCAATGCGCCAGAAGAATGTATGTAGAATATCTGAAAATATGACATGAACTGTATGGAAAATTAAATTTGTGTAGGGTAAAAATTCCTAGTTATTGAAGTTTTAGAGTGAATGAGTTAAAGAAAGGTTCCAGGTATTTATTTATTTATTTATTTATTTATTTATTTATTTATTTATTTATTTATTTATTTATTTATTTATTTATTTATTTATTTATTTATTTATTTATTTATTTATTTATTTATTTATTTATTTATTTATTTATTTATTTATTGTCTTGTTTTATATGGCGGGACTCAGGCTATGAAGCCTGCTATTCTGTCCGACCATACATACACCTATATGAAGAGTTAAATATACACTAAATTATCTACAGTTTAATATCTTAAGGTATCAATTAAATGTTTTAATTAATCTAATAATTTAGCTATGATCTAATCCTACTATGTTATAAGAAATTATTATTATTTATTAACCAGGTTTGACACGCTCCTAATTTCAGCAGGTAGGGAATTCCAAATTCGGCTGGCGACGACTATAAATGATCTACTGTAGCCAGTTGAGCGGTGAATGGGAATGCTTAGTACTGCGGTGGATGATGATCTGGTAGGAATAATAGAAGGTGATGCTAGGTAATGAAATTGTGTGGCAAGGTATTCAGGTGTGTTAAGGTTCAGTATACGAAGTAACAGGGAAAGAGTGTGTAGATTTCGTCGCTCTCTTAAGCGTAGCCATGAAAGCCTACCAAGTGAGGGAGAAATATGGCTAAACCTTGGTATATCTGAAATAAATCGAACGCATGCGTTATGTGCCTTTTGGAGCTTGATGGAAAGTGAGGTGTTCAGGTTACTGTATACTACGTCACAGTAGTCGAATATTGGCATTACCATACTTTGGATAAGCAGTTTTCTTACATTTTGGGGCAGTAAATCTGAGTTTTTTTAAGGAAATGTAAGGAATAAAACACTCGCTGACATATGCCTGTTACATGATCGTTCCAACTAAGGTTTTTATCCATTATCATCCCTAAGGTTTTAACTGTGTCTTTGAATTGTAACTGAGTGCCTCTTAATGTTACTGAGTGGGTATGGATGTCTGTAAGTCGTGCGTGTTTTTTTTGGGTAGCTAAAAGAATACACTGCGATTTTTGGGCATTGATTTTTAGTGCATGGTCATCGGTCCACCTACATATTCTTCCTAGGTCATCGTTCATATTATTTATCGCAGTCGGTAAGTCACGAGGATGTGCATGTTTATATATCTGTATGTTGTCTGCGTACACATGATATTGACAGTGTTTAATTACTTGTGTTAGTCCTGAAATGAAGATCGAAAATAGGAATGGCGCTAGCACTGACCCCTGTGGTACTCCAGTTTCTACAGATTGCTACGAAGAGAAATTTTCACCTGTATGAGTTAAAAGGACACAGCTGAATAAGGTGAGAGGTCACAGTGTATTATGATTTTATAAAACTGTGCCAGACTAAACGCAAACCCGCCGCTCCGAGTTATGGGTCCTAACTTCAAGTGAAGCGCGGTGAATGGAGGCAGTTGATGAGATTGCTTCGACCTTCAGCAGCTCTATTTTGTCAGCCACCAGATGCTACACGACGTACATTTCTTAGCTTACCTTCGGGAGATAAGATTCAAACCCCAGTGCGAGCAGCAGTTGTTCCCCACGTCTACATCAGGCATATGCTGAGGCAATACCTTGATGAACGCAAGGTTCCTTTGGGTCACATCGCGCATTGCTATCTACGAAACGTCACTCTAAAATTTGTCATAAATGGAACATAATAATTGCTTTTACTTAAATGAAGTGAAAAATCTGCGGTAAATTAAGAAATACCGTCGTTATTAGAGAAATACATAAGGCTTGTTCACAGGACTCCTTTATGAAGTATTCCGCTGCTGGTGCCGTCTTTTGTTAATTTCTTGAGGTCCAGGGCTAGCAGCGAGGAATGGGAGTGCTATGTCTGTGGATTATCATTATCTTTGTCCATATGAACCGAGTGGCCAGTTCAAACAGCAAAATGGAGGTCAACAGCATTCACGATGTTATTTCGTTCTTCAATGAGGCAAATGACCATGTTATAGTGATGTGGCTGGAACTCTAAGGAAAAACAACTAAGGACGCATTCAACAACTTGGTGCTGCAAATTACAGAGAAATATCGCAGGTACCACAAAAATGATTTTTGTTGAAAGAAAACAGCATGATCCTGGACCAATAAAAATTTTTTTTGTTCGAACGAAAATAGCATGATCCCTGTACCAATAAATCACTAGTCCACAGAATTCTTCTTATGTGCATTGGCCATAGCTTTTTGTCGCCTATTAAAACTTGCATATCGCGATACAATTCAGGAAATGATGTCATTGACAACTGAAGCAATGAAACGAAAGCAAAGAACTTCAGTGAACACAGACATCACACACGAAATTATTGAAAGTGTAAGACAAACAAAAGACACGTGTGTTACTGTGAGCGTAGCATCAAAGGTACTTGTAAAGTTGTAAAGTAGGTGTACATAATATTCTCCAAAAATACATTTTTTCTTAATTTACCGCAGATTTTAGACTTCAACTGTGTAAAAGCAATTGTTATGTTCCATTTGTGACACATTTTACAGTATGGAAAATTCTAAATTCCCATGTAGGGAATTAGACATTTTTCACCAATAGAGCAAACGCCTGAAAAGCCTTACATCTGATATGTTTTTGACATGATCTATTGGTGAAAAATATCTAATTCCCTCCATGGGAATTTAGAATTTTCCATTCGAAATTGCTAGGCGGGCAATAATTCCATTGTGGAGATTTATCTCCCGTATGCAGTCATCAGACTATGCCTCTTATACAGGCTTCTGATAAGCTCACCTGCATACACCCAGCGTCAGTGGGTAGGGTCTGACACATCCCACTCTGACGAGTTTAGTGTCAGACCTAAGACGAAACGCTGGTTAATAGAGCAAACGCCTGAAAAGCCATACATCTGATAAATTTTACAGTGACAATTCGCAGATAGGAATGCGCGACGTAACCGTTGCTTTGTTCCCATCCCATCCTTATCCTGCACATCTGTCGCCTAAAAAATTTGTCTCTGTCAGTGCGATGTAAAAGCAACAGCGAAAGAATGTGTATTAAACATCCTGAGAATTAATTAACAATTTTGAAATAGAAACCTGTGTTGCATAACTTGCTGTGCATTCACAAAGGCTTAGCAACTCAAACATTTCGATATTTCACTATATATATCGTAATTTATATGGGTAAGTTCTCTCGAGCCTCTGTGATGTATTGGTTAGTGTGATTAGCTGCTACACTCGGAGGACCGGGTTCGATTCCCGGCTCCGCCACGAAATTTGAAATGTGGTACGAGGGCTGGAACGGGGTCCACTCAGCCTCGGGAGGTCAACTGAGTAAGAGGTAAGTTCGATTCCCACCTCAGCTATTCTGGAAGTGGTTTTCAGTGGTTTCCCACTTCTCCTCCAGGCAAATGTCGGGCTGGTACCTATCATAAGGCCACGGCCACTTCCTTCCCTCTTCCCTGCCTATCCCTTCCAATCTTCCCATCCCCACGCCAGGCCCCTGTTCAGCACACCAGGTGAGGCTGCCTGGGAGAGGTACTGATCATCCTCCCCAGTTGTATCTCCCCGACCCAACGTCTCACGCTCCAGGACACTGTCCTTGAGGCCGTAGAGGTGGGATCCCTCGCTGAGTCCGAGGGAAAAGCCAACCTTGGAGGGTAAACAGATTAAGAAAGAATGAAAGAAAGAAAGTTCTCTCGATCTATATTATGAATAATAACTAATAAACTACAAGAAGACCGCCTGGTGGCCATGATCATTTAATCTTGAAGTCTAAACGGTCTGACACCGTGGTTAGCCGGTTCGAGTCCCGTTGGTCGAAAAATTGTTTACCATCAGAATGTTGGGCGGCAGGGTAGGTGAGATGGCGGTATATAATTTCTAACCACTAAATTGTGTACCAAAAGCCTGGATTCAGTTCCAAACCTCTCCGCAGTGCTCATATGGAATGCGTGTATATGATGCAGTTGATGGTGATTCGTCCGTCGGATGGGAGCGTTAAGTCTTGAGTAGCCCCGTTGGTGCTATTCGACAGGAGTAGGCTATGTGCCGGCACCGGGTTTCACCCTCTCCCATCCTACTACCACGTCATTAATTTCAACTCATTAACTCCTGTGATGTGTTTGACGCTACCAAGGGCATCCGGTCGTAAAAACCCGCCACGACAGATTCATCTCACCTCATACCCGACCCGCAATAAACGGGAAAAGGGTTGAAGACACAAACAGGAGATTTAAAGTCAGCATCAGAGAATCTGATCCTGAGAAAGATCCCAGAAAATTCGAAAATTGCCAAAAGTCAGCGAGGGGTCCCAGCAGAGAAGGGTTCGAAATTCGGAGTCAGTAGCAAAATAGCTTAAGAACTGAAGTGCAGGTAATTTCTGGACGTCAGCTGTAAACCATTGTAAATATAAAAACGACAATTTTGAGATGTTATGGTATGTGAAAGGTCGTGTCTTTTTATGGGTGCATTATTGTATGTTTCGCAGGAATGAAGATAAGTTATTTGTAATGAAAGCAGCGATAGACAATGGTAAGAGATCATACAACAGTTCAGCCGTCCGCCGCACTCCTCACTGTATTGGCTCTTACAATAGTTTACCTCTGACATCCAGAGTTTTCACTCAGTCGGAAATTGCTACCGCAAAGACATAAATTGCACCCTGTGGCTAGATCTGTGAGCGGGAGCGAGCGATATTCGTTTCTCTGTGCATCGTTTACCTCATATTGCTAGAGATAAAACGCAATTCGGTTGTTCTGTGGTTACTCCGAGATTACATTCCCATCTACATGCTGCAGCCTATCAGAATATTTCGCAGTTCACTTGCCTACTATGATAGGACCGCTTATAATGGTAAAATATATATATTTCTGCTATGTTAGAAGATGTTATAAATGGCCAATTATGTCAAAATGGAAATAAAATATATTCTGTTAATAATTTAAAACATTTCTTCTTTCTTTTTTATAATTTGCTTTTGCACCGATATGAGGACGAAGAGATAGGAGTGGGAAGGAAGCGGCCGTCGCCTTAATTAAGGTACAACCCCAGGATTTGCTCGCTGTTAAAATGTGAATTCACGGAAAATCATCTTCAGCGCTGCCGACAGTGGGGTTCGAGCCCACTATCTCCCGAATGTAAAGTGATAACTACGTGACTCTAATCGCTCAGCCATCAATTTCTATCGGCCGTACGTTAGTTGATTAGGCCTACTTGCCACCGGTCCGTCGTATGCAGTCACCTTCCTGAGCACACTCCCCTTCGGTCTCATTGGATTCCTTACTGAGTCTAATTTACTATTCATACGTTTTTACAGGCCTTTACCCGTTCATTAATCATATATTTGAATATATTTATACAGTATACCCAAAGCTGCAAATTGTCAGTGATAAATACTTCAATAAATTTTGAATTTGTGGTGATATTCTATTTCTGTCGTGTTTTCTGATAGACCTTGTCGATAAAAATGATATGACACCTCACTTGTCCGTGTACACACTATGCAACACTGGGCAATAATAGACTTTAGACAGCGAAAACCATGCCTTAGTAAAGATAGTAATAATAATAATAATAATAATAATGTCTGTTTGGTCATCAGCCCAGAGGCTGGTTGGATCCTCAAATAGCTCCACGAAAGGTTATGCGGTTATACGGAAACCTCAAAAACCAATGGCAGCACCAAAATGAGGTGTACTAGGCAAGATGAGGAGTGAGGTAGTTTGCCATTGCTTTCCTCACTGGGTTAGAAAGTACTATTGCAGCACGGCTGACCCTGTGAGCAGCACATTTCATAACACTCAGATGCACTATTAATAGTCGTGCTCTGAATGTCATTACTCAGCACTACCCATACCCCAGCAACTTCCATATTGTCACAGCCATGGATGTTGACTGGGACTTCGGTGGAAGCTACACTTTACTCTGGCCTGTGCCAAGAGATGTATGCAAAAGTACTGTATCCATCAAGAAATGACAGCAGGCATAATAATAATATTTGCTTTACGTCCCACTAACTGCTGTTACGGTCTATCGAGAAGCAGGAATTTAGTCCCAAAAGAGTACTTTCCTTTTACGTGCCAGTAAATCAACCGACACGAGGTTGACGTATTTGAGCACCTTCAAATGCCACCGGACTGAGCCAGGAAGGAACCTGCCAAGTCGGGGTCAGAAAGCTAGCTCCTCAACCGTCTGAGCCAGTCATCTCGGCACATGCCTTAGTTGGGCGGCCATCTTGTGTTGACGTCATGCACATTACGTCAGCTACCGTAGTCACATCTTGTGCGTTCATGTGTGTACTTTAAAATAATATATGAATAATTCCCGTATATCTAATGCTTTATGAGCTGTAATTATCTCCAGTGCGACATTAAGGACGTCACATCTACTTTACGACAGAGACCTGCCAACCCCACATTTCAAAGACGATTCATATCACAAACCTTCAGACGATCAGTTTGAAAGGAATACTGTCGTGCTAAGGAAAGAAGCAGTGATTACAGAAATAGAAGATATTGATTTTTTATCATTGGAATCGTAGCACAAACTTATGAAGCAGTAACATGATTTTTGTTCAAAACGGAAAGAAAAATTCAGTTGCTGCCTTTACAAATTTTTCAACATGTACAATAACTGAAAGCAGTAAGTACAGACTGAACTGTAAGAAATTAGTATCTAAAGAAGTACTGCTTTTTAAAGTTGAACAATCATTCCGCGCTATGTTAACCTCCTTCTCTTTTTTTTTTTTTTTTTTTGCTAGGGGCTTTACGTCGCACCGACACAGATAGGTCTTATGGCGACGATGGGATAGGAAAGGCCTAGGAGTTGGAAGGAAGCGGCCGTGGCCTTAATTAAGGCACAGCCCCAGCATTTGCCTGGTGTGAAAATGGGAAACCACGGAAAACCATTTTCAGAGCTGCCGATAGTGGGATTCGAACCTACTATCTCCCGGATGCAAGCTCACAGCCGCGTGCCTCTACGCGCACGGCCAACTCGCCCGGTAACCTCCTTCTCTTTGATAATATCTGACGGCCTCTCTTCTCAGTTTCGACTGCATTATTGTATAACTGCTAGCATCTGCAGTCTGTCGAAAACTTATTTTGAGTGTTACATTCATAAATTACCTCAAGTAGAAACAAAATAGAAAGACATGTTTCGTTCCTCAAGGAACATCAGATTCTATCAAAACACGCTCAAACATTAGGAAAGTATAAATATTTGTGCTTAGTTTCGTTTGAATACTTAGGGGCTTAAAATCTGAAACTTATCTTAATCAAGCCCTCTTTTGTCTCCGCTTTAGGTAGTTTAGGTAGTTATAATTGAAATTTAAAAACTTCAACATTGACAGAAGCCAGTTAATACTGGCTTCAATGTAAGAACGCAGTGTCTGCATATTGCTATCTCGTTCATTTTCTTGTTGGTAATCATTGTAGTAAAAAACTGTGAATTGTTTTCAGTGTGTTTACAAAAAAAATCCCTTGTTAGTAAGAAATTATCAGCAGGAAGTTACATTACAGGTAAAAATTCCATATTCCTATCATATTATTATATTGGTGAAATCAATCCTGAGTATAAACAGATTCAAGTACGGAGCCTTCCGCAGTGCGTGAAATGTCGCACCCTTTGTCATTTTTAAAAATTATATTTTATGTTCACGGAATGTCCAGAGGGAGAAAAATATTGGAGTTATTGCGACTGACTCAAAAAGAAAGACTGAACAATATAATAACAAGAAGAGCCCAGCTGTTAAGGCATTAATAGTTGTAGGTCAGAATCCAAACTTACTGAAGAGAATAAAAAGTATACACTAGCCCGGTCAACAGTCATGCTATCAGATTTGCATGAACATTAGGTGCTCGGACTCTTAATACGCCTAGAAGTTATGTTACTCTTTTTACAATACGGAAGAGGGGGGTAGCCGACACACCCTACTCGACAAGTTAGCTTGCATTGTAACTTATCACTGCCTCAACATCCGGGCATTAGAGGATACTGAGCAGACGGAAGATGATTCACGAAATGAAGAGGAGACTTCTTCGGCTGTACGCAGCGGCGAAACAAAAAAGAGGAATTGCAGAATGGGAGGAATAAAAGGAAAAGGAAACCAATTAACAAGCACATAGGGACTCCTTGGGTCAGGCGGCAGCGCGCCAGCCTCTCAACGCTCGGTTCCGTTGTTCAAATCCCGGTCACTAGATGGGAGGTTTGTGCTGGACAAAGTGCAGGCGGGATAGGTTTTTCTCCGGGTACTCCGGATTTCCCCGTCATATTTCATTCCAGCAAAACTGAAAATGAAAACCTACAGCCTATTATCCAGTCTTTGACCGGATCAGGGATGTAATGAATGAAACAGATAGAGGCTATTAGTACAATGAGGTCGCCACTCCCAACGTGATTATTAATGACTGATAAATGTTATGAAATGATAATGGAGAGTTTTGCTGGAATGAAAGATGACAGGGAAAACCGGAGTACCCGGAGAAAAACCGGTCCTGCCTCTGCGTTGTCCAGCACAAATCTCACATGGAGTGACCGCGATTTGAACCACGGTGTCCAGCGGTGAGAGGCTGACGCGCTGCCGTCTGAGCTACGGAGGCTCCACTCCAGCAATACTCTCCTATATTATTTCATTTCATCTGCCAGACATTAATCATTGCCCCAGAAGAGTGCGACAGGCTTCATCGTTATTCTCGCCGCTAGATGGGGCTTCATTCATTCCATTCCTGATTCGGTCGAGCGAATGGAAACAGGTTGATTTATAATTATTGAGAACTGTTTAGAAACGCTCAAACAAATAACATTTTCGATGCCAGAAATGCATTTTCTTGTTTGTTTTATAGCTAATGTGTTAACTTTAACGTCAGCCACAAAGTAGAAAGTAATGATAAATAGATTAACCCTCACCATTTGAATTTAAATTCGCTGTGTTGTCTCTGCTACTCGTATTTTAAATGTGAATTTCTATCTTACATGTCCTGTATTCATCTTTCATGATTTGAGAGAGAGCAAAGCAAAAGAAAAGAAAAGTCATCTCCGTGCAGGCTGTGAAGGCCCCTGGAGGGGTGAAAGATAAAGGCTTCCACTATCCGTAACCTCGACACTTGGTGGGGTAGAGTGGTTAGCTCTACGCCCGGCCGCCTTCGCCCCCAGGAATTAACCTGATACTCAGTTTTGGTGTAGGCTGAGTGAACCTCAGTGCCATGTGCACCTCCGGAAATGGAAATCTCGTTTCTTAAATTTGACTAGTTCCTGACTGGGATTCGAACCCACGTCCTTCCGGGGCGAACCGAGCTTTGAGAGACAGCACTTGCTCATGAATGATGTATTTAGGTGTATGAACGTTTACAGTAAGCTATAATGGGGTAAATAAAAGCAGTATGTACAATTTAAGACAAATTATTTTACATTTTGAGTAGTAGTAGTAGTAGTAGTAGTAGTAGTACAAAGGGCACTAGGAAAGTTTTTCAATACGCAAAAACGGTTGGCTGGACACCCCTGTTATGGTGAGGGATGAAATGAGGGGTGAAAACCAGTCTAAAAGATAGCAAGGCGCGACCTTCACATCAGTTGTTACCAAGCAGTGGGATCGAAAGCAAGTTAAAATGTCAGTGTGGTCTAAAGGTGAATATAGCGCAATTATCCGCTACTTTTTTGCTCGTCGATTAACTGTTGACCATTACCTGTAGGAAATGACTCCTGTGCTGGGGAAAGACTGTCCACGCCGGACAACAATTTTCCGCTAGCACAGAGGGTTCCAGAGGGAAAATTTTGGGGTTGAAGACGATCCTCGTTCTGGGCGACAGTCTGCATCAGTGACTGAGGAAAACATTGATGCCGTGAGGTAAATGTTGCAGCAAGAGAGGCGGTTGACATATCGGCAGGTAGAAGAGACCCACTACATCAGTAGTATAATTGGACAGTTCTAGCGCCACCTCCACCTCAGGCTCCCAGATGCCTCCTCCACCTCCTCCGTCGCCGCCTCCGCCGCCGCCCGCGGGACATTTGAATTTTGGCGGGAAATTTGAATTTTGGCGCGAGATTTGAATTTGTAAACAAAGCCACGTGCTTTTTGACAGCTGTCATCGACAACAACGCATCGCTAACCTCACTGCTGTCATCTTGACGGGCCTAAACCTCACTAGTGCCAACTTAACCTAACTAGCGTGAGGTAAACAAAGCCACGTGTTTTTTGACAGCCACGTGCTTTTTGACAGACAACAACGCATCGCTAACCTCAGTACTGCCATCTTGACGGGCCTAAACCTCAGTAGTGCCAACTTAACCTAACTAGCGCGAGGTAAACAAAGCCACGTGCTTTTTGACAGCCACGTGCTTTTTGACAGATTTGTAAACAAAGCCACGTGCTTTTTGACAGACAACAACGCAGCGCTAACCTCAGTACTGCCATCTTGACGGGCCTAAACCTTAGTGGTACCAACTTAACCTAACTAGCGCGTGGTAAACAAAGCCACGTGTTTTTTGACAGCCACGTGCTTTTTTGACAGCTGTCATCCGCCATCTTTAAACCACAAAGCACTGTGCTGCCCTCTATATCGCAGTAGCTGCAAAATTCGTCACCTGTCATCGGCAGTGCTGCCATCTTGACGGGTCTAAACCTTAGTGCTACCAACTTAACCTAACTAGCGCGAGGTAAACAAAGCCACGTGTTTTTTGACAGCTGCCATCCGCCATCTTTAATCTATTGAGCACAGTGCTGCCCTCTTTAGCTACTTACCTTTGAAATGTGGTGGCGGATAATTTGAAAAATGCTTTTTTGACAGCAGCCATCTTTGTGCACCGTGCTGTCCTCTTTAGCTAGATACCTTTGAAATGTCGTGGCAGACAATTCCACGTGATAGCAGCCATCTTTAATCAAGAGAGCACCGTGCTGCCCTCTATGTGGTGGCGGCAAATTGAAAAATTCCACGTGCTCTTGTTTGGAAACAAACTCACGTGCTTTTTTGACAGCTGTCATCTGCCATCTTTAATCAACAGAGCACAGTGCTGCACTCTATGTGGTGGCGGCAATTTGAAAAATTCTATGTGCTCTTGTTGGGAAACAAAGCCACGTGCTTTTTGACAGCTGTCATCCGCCATCTTTAACCAACAGAGCACTATGCTGCGGGCAATTTCGTCAGCTGTCATCCGCCATCTTTAATCCAGAGAGAACAGTGCTGCACTCTATGTGGTGGCGGTAAATTCTACGTGCTTTACAAACCCATGTGATTTTCTGACAGCTGTCATCCGCCATCTTTATTCCAGAGAGAACAGTGCTGCCCGGTGGCGGCAAATTCCACGTGCTCTTGTTTGGAAACAAATCAACATGCTTTTTTTTGACAGCTGTCATCAGCCATCTTTAATCACCGTGCTGTCCCCTCTTTAGCTAGTTACCTTTGACAGCTGTCATCCGCCATCTTTAATCCAGAGAGAACAGTGCTGCCCGGTGGCGGCAAATTCCACGTGCTCTTGTTTGGAAACAAATCAACATGCTTTTTTTTGACAGCTGTCAACCGCCATCTTTAATCACCGTGCTGCCCTCTTTAGCTGCTTACCTTTGACAGCTGTCATCCGTCATCTTTAATTTAGAGAGAACAGTGCTGCCCGGTGGTGGAAAATTCCACGTGCTCTTGTTTGGCACTGCATTGCAATCAAACACTGATTAGAAAAAAAATCTCTTCTCAACATGAGCTAGACAATAACATACTTACGAATCTGCTCATCACCTTCTTTCTTGCTTTTCTTCTATGAGTAATAAACAAAAACTCTATCTTGCAAATAAGGAGCGGGAGGGAGGTAATACCTAACCTAAAATAAAAGAATATGTCAATTCTACATTATTTATTTACATCTTGTATGTACAAGTTTTATCTCGAATCGTTTTACCCTAGTGATGTTTGCGTACTTCTCGATGCAATTCTTGAATGTACAAGTTTAAACTCGCCGTACTACTCTCTCAGCGTACCTCTCCCCTACAATATGTACAGTGAATTGCGATGTAAGACAGCGTAACGTAAGTACACACCTCTAGCATAATGTTTACATCTGCTTTAAGTAAAGTAGTACCTATCAATACTACTATGCCCCCAGGCTAGCGTGTTGGTAGAATTTGGAATGACAAACCGTTTGCAATCATCGCTATTAAGGGCTACCTTACTAATTAAATGAGTGTACAACTGGTGCTTCTTGCTTCTAATGACAGACATTTGCTTATGCAAAACAGGTGGATTACTTTTAATGCAATTGTTATAGTTTTCAAAACTTAGCTGATTCTGAACGACATTCTTTTTAACCCCCTTCAATCTCTTTATTTGTAATTCATTTAAGAGTTTTATGCAATATGACTTGGATTTAGTACCTACAAATGAATCGATAATATTCCCAGCACATTCATCTTTCATTTTACCTAGAACCTTTTTGTTCACTAGCGGTAGATGATATTGATTATCTGCAGGATAGTTACTTGTATCAAACCTACCCAAGTCCGGCTTTATATCATTGTAATAGTTATCAGTTTTGATTTGATAAATAAACGAATCGGTATCTGTGTAGAGCAATTGCGCATTATGCGCGTACTTCTTCATCATATAATCGTAATGGAATTCATACATGAGTGTTTTAGCCAATTCAAGTACTGCAAAGCCGACGTAGGTAGGTTTGTCATACTTAACCTTAACACGATTCATCTGTATAATAACTAAATTCTCATGTATGATGGTGCAGCTGTGGAAATTTGGTTTACTTATTAAATAGTTAGCACCATACCTTTTCTTAATATTATCCCAGTTTGTAATCAATTTTACATCAACGCGTTTGTCAACATTTTCCATAGTCTTACCAAACACACTGTTATTCATGAGCTTGTAGAAATCTTTTTCAAACTCGTTAACCGCATTCGTTCTTAAATTATTGTTCAGATCGATATATGGCTTTAGCCATGGTGACTGATTAAATTCTAGTACGCGATGAATTTTGGATAACTTCAAACCATGCTGCAAACACTGTTTTAAATTTCGGTAATGAATGATATACTTAGATTTATCGCATAAATTAGCAATGAGCATTTTCGTCGTTGATGCAATGTACGGGGGCTTCATATTTTCAGGGCAGAACGGTAGGTCATTATGAGAAGTGTGTAACTCTTTAGGATACTGTAAGTCAACTTCGAGGAAATAACCTTTATCAGCTTCATCGCCTAGGGCGTGTAGCTGTAAAGCATCAATTTCGCACTGCGTCAGCCAGCGGAAACCACTCACCGGTAGATGCTGACTCATCGCCCACCCATACTGATTATTAGCATCCAGATAAACGATATACTGAGATTCCTGACTAGAATCGAAACTCGGCATGTACTTATTATTAGCCCTCGAATATCGTCCGCTGCACTGACTCAGACCGCCTCGAATGGATGCTTTTATAAAGTGCACCATATCGATATCGGTTAGCAGTTCCAAATTCACACGCGTGTATTTTAACATCGCGTCCCAACTTAACCCAGGTGCAGTAAAATACTGACATGGGTCAAGGCTGTAGGTGTTCATGCAAACACAGCGAAAATTTTCAAAAACATCAGCTAACAAAAGTACATCTGTCTTTAAATATAAATCGGAGTATTCACCCAGCGTTTGAATGTGGAACTGCTCCCAGATATGTTGTGCATGTAAATAGTCATCATCACTAATATCTGCTGAATTCAGCGAGCTGTAAAAGGATTGTTTCGATGGTAAGGCACGTTCTTCGAGGCGGTCTAAGCAGTCGAGATATTCGTAACAAAAAACACCCTTACGCCGAAGTAAATTAAACTGCGCTTCTTCGGGGAAAACGCGTCGAATTTCTGTAAATTGTTCAGGCTGTAAATGACTAGAAAGTTTATCGAGGCTACTCGCCATAAAGCGAAACGAGTCAAGGATTCTCAGTTTTATAGAATGCTCAGCATCTACTTTTACAGACTTTGCAAACGCAATGTACCGCTCTTTATTCTGAGGGATTATATCTACTTTTTCATCCGAAGCTCCAAATTGTGAAATGATGAAATGAGAGTCGTAACCAGATAAGTTATGAAAAATTACAGGGATGAATTTAGGAACTCTATACTTAAGATTACAGCTATAATGAGCGGCACATCTGTAGAAACCAGTTAAATGATCATGATCAAAAACTTTAGGGTCATTTTCGGAAAATTCCCCATCACAAATGCTACACTTTGTAGCACGTTCATGATCATTTAACTGAATTTCGGTGAGTGGCTTCATAGGAATATTACTATTCAGAATACGACCGAGACGAACTGCATCACTTTCAAGTCTTTCTAAAAATACTTTAGCAGCATCATGTCCTCGATACAGCTCTAACTTGTTAAGCGTACTATCGTAACTACACTTGATGTAATACGCGAAGCTATACGGGACATGCATGTGCGTAGTATTAGTGAAAGAGTTGTCAGGATTAGGTGAGCATGTGTTGCATGGCGTGAGGATGGCTTCAAAGTCTGCATAAATCACGAACGGTACCCACATCTGCTTGTGAAAATTTGTAAATTTTAAAACATTATTGCCTGTAGTAGGTATCTCTGTACGTACATGATTGCAGTCACTCTTGGAATGCTTCGTTAACTGATCTTCAGTTCTAAAATACTGCAAGCATCCATCACATAGCCACTTTTTACCATCATGTTTTGACAACTGACTGCCAACAAGTCTACTCAGATTTTTAATCCAGCAAAAGTGGCTATTCTCACTGTTTTCAATATAGAGTAAATTAACGTGGGTACTCTTCTTATGACATGTATAATACAGAGGACCTACTACAGACTTTTTCTCTACACTATACACATTAATACTAATGTTATTTAGTTCCTCAAAGCGCTTAATATCCTTTATCTGCACAGGAAATTCTATACTATCGAAATTTAGTTGCGTTGAATAGTGTAGATATGATGATGTTCTATTCGCTACATTCGATTTAGCAGGATTTAAAGCCGACATCACCGCCCATGCAAAACATGCTTCGTCATTGTTTTGGATGTTTACAACAGCTTTTCTTTGCTGAATCCATGTCGGCAGCTCGATGTACGATGAACCTCGCATGGGATTGTACTTATTGATGTTAACTTCTAGATACATTATCTCAACTAAAGCCCACCCTGATTCCTTTTCCTGAAATTCCTCGCTCTTAGTTGAAATAATGTTAGAGACATCCCTAAGTACATCGTAAAAATTAGTCGACTGACTTATGATAAAATTCTTCGTATTAAATGATTTAATGTCCGTTATTTCGGATTCATCCGTGCTTTTAATGTACAAGGCGAAAAGTTCAAAATTAACTTTAAATAAACTATGATTGGACAAAGATTTAGCAAGAAGCTGTTGTACATCCGGTTGAACGCAATTTAAAAAGTTTGAAGTGCTCTGAAACTTTTGACTGGTGCGAATTCGGTAACTAGCAATCCTACTTTTAAATGCTGTATTAATTTCCTCGATGTTTGCGTTACTACCACTTCTACACGCATTATTTTTATGCGCATTACTCCGTAAGTGCCCCTGAAAATGCGAAGATGGTACATCAGTGTTACAGTGCTCGCAGTGAATAGTTTGAAGTTCATTTTTCCTAGGTTTTTTACTACTAGTACTTTCTACAGCTACATCAGTAGCTGCACGCTTTTTCCCTACTACTACCTGAGGGCAAGTAGATATTTGATGTACCTCTGCTAAGTGAGTCTGGTATTGCTCTACATTAGCGAAGTACAGCCCGCAAACATCACATAAAGCAGATGTTATGCTAGGGTGTTTTGATTTCATATGGCGCATGAAGTTATCTCGCCTTGTAAACGATGCCTCACACTGCTCGCAGGTGAACGTAGACGCTTCTCCATGTTTGATTTGTAAATGCCGTGTAAGGGCATCTCTTCTTGTAAAAGTTATATCACACTGCGAGCAGGGAAACATCTGAAAAGAGAACAACCAATAGAGATTAGCCTGAAGTTGCGATGTTCAACCTATAGAGGTCGGACATGACTGTGAGTTTGAAATTATACGATTAACCTCTCCTATGGCATGCGGATTAAAGAAAATAACTATTTATCAATAGACTAAAGTTACGATGTTTTAGAAGAAACCAAGTTTCAGCCTGCTGAGGTCAGACATAGCTATGTGTGTGTTTGAAATTATAAAATTAACCTCGTCTATAGCATGAGGATTAAAGAAAATGACTATTTATCAATAGACTAAAGTTACGATGTTTTAGAAGAAACCAAGTTTCAACGAATAGAGGTCAGACATTGCTGTGAGTTTTAAATTATAAGATTAACCTCTTCTATGACATGCAGATTAAAGAAAATAACTATTTGTCAATAGACTGAAGTTACGATGTTTTAGAAGAAACCAAGTTTCAGCCTGCTGAGGTCAGACATAGCTATGCGTGCGTGTTTTAAATTATAAGATTAACCTCTTCTATGACATGCAGATTAAAGAAAATAACTATTTGTCAATAGACTAAAGTTACGATGTTTTAGAAGAAACCAAATTTCAGCCTGCTGAGGTCAGACATAGCTATGCGTGCGTGTTTGAAATTATAAGATTAACCTCGTCTATAGCATGAGGATTGAAGAGAACGACTATTTATCAATAGACTAAAGTTACGATGTTTTAGAAGAAACCAAGTTTCAGCTTGCTGAGGTCAGACATTGCTGTGAGTTTGAAATTATAAATTTAACCTCGTCTATAGCATGAGGATTAAAGAAAATGACTATTTATCAATAGACTAAAGTTACGATGTTTTAGAAGAAACCAAGTTTCAACGAATAGAGGTCAGACATTGCTGTGAGTTTTAAATTATAAGATTAACCTCTTCTATGACATGCAGATTAAAGAAAATAACTATTTGTCAATAGACTGAAGTTACGATGTTTTAGAAGAAACCAAGTTTCAGCCTGCTGAGGTCAGACATAGCTATGCGTGCGTGTTTGAAATTATAAGATTAACCTCTTCTATGACATGCAGATTAAAGAAAATAACTATTTGTCAATAGACTAAAGTTACGATGTTTTAGAAGAAACCAAGTTTCAGCCTGCTGAGGTCAGACATAGCTATGTGTGTGTACGTGTTTTAAATTATAAAATTAACCTCTCTATAGCATGAGGATTGAAGAGAACGACTAAAGTTACGATGTTTTAGAAGAAACCAAATTTCAGCCTGCTGAGGTCAGACATAGCTATGCGCGTGTTTGAAATTATAAAATTAACCTCGTCTATAGCATGAGGATTGAAGAGAACGACTAAAGTTACGATGTTTTAGAAGAAACCAAGTTTCAACGAATAGAGGTCAGACATACCTTAAAATCTTCGCGCTGCAAACTGTTACTCGGATGAATAAAATGCGTGCGTTCAAGCCTGAAACTCGAATGATAATATTCTGGTCGAATCTAAAAAGAAAAGAACAAACATATATGAATGCAGTGTAGGGTGTATCAGCTAGCCTAGTTATCTTTACAACTCAAAGTTCGAAAACATACCTTAAAAATGAATGTGCTGCAGACTGTTACTCGGATAAATAAAATGCGTACTTTCAAGCCTGAAACTCGAATGATAATATTCTGGTCGAATCTAAAAGAAAAGAACAAACATATATGAATGTAGTGTAGGGTGTATCAGCTAGCCTAGTTATCTTTACAACTCAAAGTTCGAAAACATACCTTAAAAATGCATGTGCTGCAGATGAATAAAATGCGTACTTTCAAGCCTGTAACTCGAACGGTACCTAAAAGAAAAGAACAAACATATATGAATGTAGATGTCTATTACCTAGCGTAGAAGTTGCTTTGCAGACAGTAACTAACAGTTCTAGCTTACCTTAAGATAAAGGCTGAAGAATAATATTCACAGCAGACAGTACTTAGACGGGAGATGTGTACGTGATAAACGCATACAGAGAACTGTGAGCACTTCACGCAGACTGCAGCGAGTAAATATGCTGCTTGTTACCAAGCGGATGTGAAAATCGCTGACAACTGCAGTACAGTCGGAACGAAGTGTTTATGCAACAAGAACACTCCTGTAGTCCCGCAGGCTGACGTATTTAAGCCGGAATCGAACCTCCTGTTGATGCCGAGGTGTCAGAATTTAAGAGTTCTGCAGTGGATCGAGCCTTAGAAAGTTAGCGCGCGATCCTCGACTTCTGGACTTAAACGGGAGGGTACTAAGCTACATCCGCGGTATTCCTTACCTGTAGGCACTTAAAGGTATTGGGCTAAAACTACATTTAGCTAGATCATGTAATGACGATCGCGCAGGCCCCTCGCCTAGCATTTGCTATTTTTTACGGCTTCTAGTTCGAACCCGCTATCTTCCGAAGTAGCGAGAATGATTGAAGAGTGTTTGAGGGTGATTCATTTGTTGGATGGAGGTGTTAAGCTGGCTTCTTCGGTAGGAGTAGGCTATGTCGGGATATCGATTTAAAATCCTAGTCAGGAAGGGCAGCCGGTCGTATAAAACTATGGTGTGAGGCGGGGTGTGCAAAAAAAAGCTAGCAATAAGTAAGGGCTGTTGATGGGGACGTTAAACCTTGTGCAGACTCCTTCGAAAATGATTTTTTGAGTACAAGACGTTGAGGGTGATTCATTTGTCGGATGGAGGTAATAAGCCTTGTGCAGGCTTCTTTGGTAGGAGTAGGCTATGTGTCGGTACCGGGATATCTAGTTATAAAACCCGCTACAACAAATTTATCGCGTATACTGCGATTTAAAATCCTAGTCAGGAAGGGCAACCGGTCGTAAAACTATGGTGTGAGGCGGGGTGTGCAAAAAAGCTAGCTATAAGTAAGGGCTGTTGATGGGGGCGTTAAACCTTGTGCAGACTCCTTCGAAAATGATTTTTTGAGTACAAGACTTGACGGTGATTCATTTGTCGGATGGAGGCAATAAGCCTTGTGCAGGCTTCTTCAGCGGGAGTAGGCTATGTGTCGGTACCGGGATATCTAGTTATAAAACCCGCTACAACAAATTTATCGCGTATACTGCGATTTAAAATCCTAGTCAGGAAGGGCAGCCGGTCGTAAAACTATGGTGTGAGGCGGGGTGTGCAAAAAAGCTAGCATTAAGTAAGGGCTGTTGATGTGTTTTAACCTCTCCGTACAATCATAATAGTTTACGTTAGGAACTTACATAGGCTAAATGCTACACATTCCGTAGCAGAGCTGGGAATCGAACTCGGACCTCCGAGGGTAGCAGCTAATCACACTAACTACTACACCACAGAGGAGGACTATTTCAGAATATTTTACAACCTTAATTAGTACTGTGTTTTAAGAGCTTGAATGGTACTCAGCTAAGAAGACCTTCGCGAGTTACAAGCCGCTTATCAGCATGCAGTGTCCTCGTTCAAGGTTACTACTACAGCAGGAAGATACGTGTACAATTTCAGCTAACACACGCATTCCGCGGCTCGCTCTGATACAACTTCAAGGACTGTAGAACAAACCCATAGCCTACAGTATGCATGCCTCTCACCCGGTAGTCACGGGTTCGATTCTCTTGGGAATAAAAATGTGCTTAAATCGCAAGAATTTGTTGAGTTGCCCTTCCTAACGTAAAACTAGCAGTATCTAACCTCATACACTATAGTTTTCAACCGGTTGCCCTTCCTGACGTCAAAGAACTCGGATTAAGAATCTGTCGAGAATCGGGGGTTTTACAGCTAGATTTTAAATCGCTGTATCACAAACTATTGTTTTACTACCGGTTGCCCTTCCTGACTAGGATTTTAAATCGCAAGAATTTGTTTTAAGACTAGTTGCCCTTCCTAACGCAAAACTAGCAGTATCTAGCCTCTTACATCATACACTATTGTTTTCAACCGGTTGCCCTTCCTGACGTCAAAGAACTCGGATTAAG